>NC_090258.1:16481798-16486798 GCF_037325665.1 Littorina saxatilis
TCTCTTTTCTCTCTATCTCTCTTTCTCTCTCTCTCTCTCTCTCTCTCTCTCTCTCTCTCTCTCTCTCTCTCTCTCTCTCTCTCTCCTTCCCTGCCTCACAAACACAAATACACACACAAAGCAGCAGGCTGGGATGCGGCAAATTGGGTAAGGCAGACTGGGATACGGCAAGTTGGGAGAGGCAGGATGGGATGCCGCCAACGCATCTAGCAGTGCAAATTCTACAGGGTGGGGGGGGGGGGGGGGGGGGCGTTCTTTTAAATCAAGTTTTGCCCAGTTTTGATTTTGCCGGTTTTGGTAATCCTACATTCCTCCGTGCGACAGCGGAATAAATGCGCATTTAAAACTATTTAGATGTTTTGCTTACATTTTGACTTGGAGCGAATTAAATTAAAACATCTTGTTCGTTGTGCTTTTGTTTTAAATTAAAGAGTATTCCATTTCTAAATTAAATATCACTTGCCTGTTAGCTCTTTATTGTTGTTGCAATAGTTGTATATAAGCTATTCACAAAAAGTTAAGGATCACTTGCACACAAATTCATAACTTTCCAAATAAGAAAGCCAATGCGTTGGTATTTGGCAAACGTTTAATTCAATGCTTTAGCAATAACGATACAACATTTCCTTCAATTTCGAGCAATCGTTTGGTCTGTACATTTTATCAAAGTGTGTACGTATCGAAATTTAATTTCACAAAGTCGTTGAAATCACAAGACATGGCATTCAGATGCTCTCAAAAGTTCAGTAATGCGTGTAACCGCCCTGGCTGTTCTGGCACTCGACGCAGCGAGTCCTCATAGAGTTGACCAGGGTGGTGAAGATCCTCTGTGGAAGCGCCTGCCACTCAGCCTGCAGCTCCTGGTAGAGGTGCTGAACATCCCTGGGGGTGGGGGGGGGGGGGGGTGGTTGCTCCTCACTTTGCGATCCAACTCATCCCAGAGGTTCTCAATCGGGTTGAGATCAGGACTGCATGCTGGCCACTCCATTCTGTTGACTCCAGACTGCTGCAGGAAGTCGTTGACCACCCTTGCCCTGTGGGGGCGAGCGTTGTCATCCTGGTAGACAGCCTGCGGTCCCATCTGCTGCGGTGTAGGCACAGCCAGCGGTCGAAGGATCTCATCCCGGTACCGGAGGCCAGTGAGGTTACCCTGTACATGAAACAAGGGTGTTCTGTGGTGAAGGCTGAAGGCCCCCTAGACCATTACAGAACCTCCACCAAAGGCCACCTTTTCTTGGACAGTGGCGTCAATGCAGCGTTCCCCTTGGCGCCTCCAGACCCTCAGTCGGTCGTCGTTGTGGTTCAGGGTGAAGCGTGATTCATCACTGAACAGGACCTGGGACCATTGCTGACGTGTCCACCTCACGTGACGTCTGCAGAAGGCGCGGCGTGCTGCCCTATGGGCTGGAGTTAAGCGTGGCCGTACAGCTGGGCGACGAGAACGGAGGCTAAACTCATGAAGGCGATTCCGTATGGTCTGCTGGCTGATGTTGGTGTTAGTAGCCACCCTCAGCTGCCTTCGAATAATGCTGGAAGAGGCTGTTCTTGTTTGCAAGGCTAGTCGTTCAATGAGACGATCTTCACGTGGAGTTGTCTTCTTTGGTCGCCCAGGTCTGCGTCTTTCCTGGACCCTCCCAGTGGCTGAGAAACGTTGAACCAGTCTGACAATGACCGAGATGGACACTTGAAGTCGCCTGGCCACTTCTCGCTTGGGGGACACCATCTTGGAACCATGCAACAGCTCGTCCCCTCTCAAACTCGTTCAATTTTCGTCGGGGAGGCATTGTCAGAAAATGCCTAATACTGGTGGTATGTCTTCTCAAAAAGCCAAGCAAGTGACAGCATCTCACACATAAACAGCAGTGCTTGCACGTGCATAATGGTTTTTCCATGTGGCTTGTGCAATGTGTTCGGGCTGAACGGTCCAAAACAAGGTCCTTTTTCGCAAGTTTCCGCTTTTTCTTTTGCTACCAAACTCAGTAGTACAGAATCCCGTGCAATTTTCCCACTAACACAACATCGCCCACTTACCGCTGAACAAGAATGCATAACAATTTGGTTTGACTGAGAAATAAAGAACAGTAGCGAACTGATTTTATTGACCACCTGTTTTCTCATAGTGATCCTTAACTTTTTGTGAGTAGTGTACTTGGAAGAAAAAAAAGGCATACAACGAGACAGTTATGGTAGCCAAAGAAGCAAATATGAATAAGAGACCTTCCTCCGTTTTTACGTTTTACTGACAGATGACTCAATTCGTCATCAATGACTTGTTATTGGCGCCACAAAGCCAAGAACTCATCCTTTTTCCTCCGGCGAGTATGACTCCAGGGCGTAACTCCACACACTCAGATTTGTTCAAGTGGTCTGTATTCCCAATGGGTAGGGAGGGGGGGGGGGCATGAAACCTGCTTAAGTGTGCCAGGTAACGTGTCACTATTTCAAGAAAACAAAACACCACAAAAGCTTCTTGTGTGATTAAAGAATTACTCAAGCGAGCGATAAGTGTGTGATCACATCCGTTCTGTACCCCAGGACAGCTTTAGAGAATGCGTCATACTCATTCAGCTATTTCCTTGTTCATGATCGAAAGGAATGGAAAGCTCCAAAACAAAAACAATCTTTGGAACTTTAAGCAAAGGGTTCTCTGAAGTTTCAACAATCATTTCAAGATATTGCCTTGACCGGGGAAAGATAACATAGATGGGTAAAAGCCGGCAAATATTTCATGAACTGATACACGTAAAATTGACGGGTGTAAGCCAGCAAATATTGTATGGACTATAAAAGCCTAAAAAGGAAGAACAGTGTTCTTGTTACGGCGATGACCTTAAAGGTTATCTCACAGAATGTTGTTTGAAACTCAACAGAAACAAATAAAAACAAAAACAAAAAGGTCAGACATTTAACGTAAGAGTTTAGAATAGGATGCTTCGAAAAACTTATTGAATTAGTTATACATGTATACATCTGTTGAAGGCTTCTCGGTACCGTAAATATAAAAGAAGGCGAACATTCAAAGAACTATTGAGGTAGGGGTCCAAATCAAAAGTAACGAAATTGCCTTACTTTTGTTCTTAACCAATATACATTCAACATTTAATATACATGCCAAGCGTTTCAAGGGTGCTGCCAATTGTTTCTTTCAGCATTTGTTGAACATTTATTAACACTGTTTCTACAAGTAGACCCAAATTGATTTAGTCTTAAATTCCAACACAACGGGTTTTTTCTATACTGCATTTTACGTTTGACAAGAAACCTGATTTAGACCACCCAGATACGGTATTTGCAAAATATTTATCTCTTTTATATCATTTTTCAAAATTGTTGTTTATGAAATCGAAAATCACATCGAAAAATGTCACTATTCGATGTTCCCTCACTAATCTGGGTGTGAAGGGTTTTCTTGAAGCAGACACCGGGGCTTGCTAAACGATTGCCGCTTAAGCGGAGGGGAGTCAAGCGTGATTAAGTGCCTGGCCTGCCAATTGACACCTACCGGCGAAAACACACAATAGGCCACAAGGAAGTTTTCTTTTGTCGGAGAACAAGGAAGAGGCATGCTGGCTGTCTCTGGATCATAATTATGTAGACTATCTTTGAATATGTCCGAGTTTGTTTATGTTTGAGAAGGAGTACGCACAAGACAGACAGACAAGCAAATAACATATAGACACTAAACAATCTAAGTAGTAAATGGATTTATGCTGATCTGTATGTGAGCAGCACACGTCTTCAGATGTCTATAAAAAGATGTATGAGCAACTGCAGAACTAAAACATGCAGAATATTATGAAGCATCGATTGGAGATAACTATTGCGAGCATGACCAAAATGTGAAATCATGTTTTTGACAGTTTTGAACTGCCAAAATGAAGTGAGGAAATGGAGTTTATCTTTTAAGCATTGCAAGGGGTTCTAGAACTGTCCGAGGGGGTATTGGGAGATAAGTGTTACCATACATGGTGTACCTCAATCAACATTAGACATTCAGTGACTTTAAAACAGCCCTTACAGGCATGATCAGCGCGTTTTCCATGGATGATTGCGTTCATGTCTTTGATGAATTTGTCTCGACATTGCGCGTGTGTAACTTCACAACGAAGGGGTTAATTTGTCCAGTACTTTGAGTTTAAGAAATAATTGTTATGGTCATATTTGTTGTGCAAAAACTTCAGTTCGACCATTTTACACAGTTTTGAATGTTTATTTATTTATTTATTTATTTATTTATTTATTTATTTATTTATTAAGGAGATTTCTATAGCGCATAACGAAAAGCACTATGCGCTGTACAATATCACTAAGTATAAGCACACGCAAACATACTCTGATTAAATAGAACTTAGTTTAGCAAGACATACTAAGAACACTAAACATTTGAGTTCATACAAAAATTGAGAACTAAATTAAATACTGGACAAGCGATTTAAATAAGCTTAAGGCCTACACCAACTGCAATGGGCTAATTCAAATACAAAAGTTTAGTTAACTATAAAAGGCAGTGCATAAAACTCCATAATCCTAAGAGGGTCAAACAAATAAGAAACATAAGACTAGATAGTGTCTGTAAAAGAAGCCGACATTTACCCTTTTCTCCAACATTTGTTCCAAAACACACCTCCGAATGATTGTCGATGACTCGAAAGCTTTCCTATCTTGTGATTGCCTTGAACCTAGCTACAACTGCTTTGTGTTTAATAACTATCATCATGTATTGAATCCCGTGCTCTTTCTTCGGCGGAGGTGGGAGGGGGGGGGGGGGTTAGATATTTTGCTGGTAGTATTTTTTTCGACCGAGTTATCTATATTCGTTGGGCAGTTTTCTTTGTCGGACAGATTTTTCACACAAATGACCAGGAAACCAGATTACGTAAGCCGTGTCAGCTGTACCCTTTGTAAAAGTCAACGTAGCTCGAGAACGGCATTGAAGTATTGGTGTTCTTTACCTTGCCCAAGAAGCAGCGCATATGAGAATACGTCACACACTCGAGTCA
>NC_090258.1:16491798-16519298 GCF_037325665.1 Littorina saxatilis
ACGAAATGGGATATAAGTCTGTGATAAAGGTGATGTTTATTATTATGAAAATGTTCGTGCCACCCACGCGCTTTTTCACGCTAGAAGCCAACAAAAAAGTTTATTTCATGTTGATTAATCACATTACTTATGAAAGTCTTATGTTTTCTCGTGCGCACGTGTGCGTGTGTGTGTGTGGGAAAATATTAAACAGCTGTGCTTTCATGTTACCATTCAGAGAGTGCTTTGATCATAATTAAGCTTTAAGCCCGCGTGAGAAACAGATGATACTTCTGCACGTATGGTTTGATATCTGCCGGGAACATTTTTTATGACTTGTATAATTTGACTGATTAGGCAAAGGGATTACACGAAACCGACTCAAGCCTTGTTGAATGTCAAAGAATTCAAGCATGCCGAAGTGTCTGTACGGGCCTGAGGAAAAGCACCTTCGGTAACCGTTTCATGTCCAATCCTAAAACGTGTATGGGAATACTTTAAGCATAACATTCGGGTGGTTTTTTCCGAATAGAAAATATATAATACATCCATGCGATTTTATGGAATAACTCTGTTAAGTGTTTTTGTTATTGTTGCCAGAACAGCATGATCATATTCTGTAAGATAAAATCGGTTATTGTCAGTTTGTTTGTTTCCTTTTGTACACAGCGAAAACAAAATCGAATAGAAATTATACATCCATGCATTTTTCATGGAATAACTCCCTGAAGTGGTGTTGTTGTTGTTGTTGTTGTTGTTGTTGTTGTTGTTGTTGTTGTTGTTGTTGTTGTTGTTGCGAGAACAGCTTGATAATATTCTGTGAGATAAAATCGGTTTTTGTTAGTTTGTTTTATTTTGTACAATAAAGATATTAAACATTTTTCGCCAAGATTTCATGGTCTCGCCTAGGTGACAATGGCCGCAAGCATAAACGTTGTTTTGACCACGACTTGAATGTATGTAAATTTCTATTTGTGTCCCCAGAATAAGATTCTATTTGGGACATGAGGTGGTTGTACGCTAAGAAAAAGCTGGGTGTGTGGGGGTGGGGCCGGGAGGATGACGGGAGTGGGGCTGTACAAGTTAAAAGTTGCGTTGATAAAAGTTATAAGCGTTTGGTATTGGGCGTTGAGAATCATCCAATACAATTGACACTGAACATTTGAAGACGCAACAGTGGTCGACACGGGGAGCATCATAAACACCGCCCAATTGGATTGCATGACTTGACCGTCCTGCAGTGATGTCGTTCTCGTCGGCTATTGGTCAGTGGATTTTGAGAGCGCACGTGCCGGACAATTAAGGTGTTCATATGATTGGTTAATACACTGACACGGTTCTCACCCCTTTGAGAGGTCGTGGCATACATAAAGTTAGTTCGTTTCGCAAATTAGCAAAAGTCCTCAAAAAAGTCGATAGTCACAGAGACTTTGTGTTCATAACAACCCAAAAACCAGAAGAAAAAGACCTGAGAGGCTACCTGGAGCTCTGCCTCACCTCTATGGTGACTGCTAGGCAGAAGCAGAGCCCCGAGGCTCTCATCAACTTATTAACGGATACCTACTGTTTTGTGACAAAAAATAAAGTGTCCGTCCCTAAACCAGACACCTATCTCATGGCCCTCAGCGCTCTCGCGGGGAGCAGAGATCTGTCGTCTGAGGAAATTCTCACAATTAAAAAATCACTGTAAGTCCCTTGTAATTCTGGACTCCCTAAATGGGGGGCAAAATAAAATAAATCCAGCATAAATATATGATCGTCATTTGTCAACGGTATTAACTTAAACAAAGGGGACACACAGCTCGCAGGGAGGGAAGGGCATTGCCCCACCTCGCGGGCGTGTGCGTGTTTTTTTTTTTTTTTTTTCTTCCTGATGGTTTTAAACTCCTGTTTTCGGATTACACAATAAACATAAAAACATGATTATATAAACGAGAGGATAGCTGTTTCCTCTCTCAGTTAATACTGCTAATGTGACGTCGCCTCCCCTGCGACTATTGTAGTGGCGGGGAGGTCGACGGACAACGCAGATAGATCTTTTTTATCCTATTTAAAATTAACAAATGCCGCATAGCAACTCATGCGTGCGTCAATGAAATGATGTATCCAAATGTTACTACCCTATAGAAGATCAGTATTACGTTTTGCGCATGTTCTTTATATTTTTCTCACAATGTTGTCACTTTTAAACCTTCTAACAGGTGGTCCTGAGTTTTATCTTTTTCTTAACGAAACTAAAATTGAATTAAAAATCCATGTTTTTAATGGTCCTTCCCCTAGGAAGTCAACGCATATAAAGGAAAAATTATCCCCGAGTATATTTCTCATTGCCCCACCCCCCTCCCTTATTCATGGAGAGCGGGGCCGGGGTCCTATCACGGTCGGGATTGCTTGGTCTTGCCCTTTTCTTTCCCTCCTTTTCTTCTTTTAGCGTATCATCAACTCATGTCCCTAAAAGGAAAATTTCCTGTGAGGACGTAAAGGACCCCCTTTTTTTTTACAAATTAGCAATTGTCCGGTCAGACATCATATGGTGCGGGTGTTAAATCTGTCAGTTTGCAAGAGAGATAATTCGAGTTTGTGAGACTTGTTGCATACAGTGGTAAATACCTGATTTTGATGACTTTGGTGATCTTTCTCAGACGGGAGGAATAGCAGAAAGGCAAGAAAATAAAAGTGAGTGATTTTGATTCTATTGATTGTGCCTATGATTAGGTTAGATTGAATAGATTAGATTGTGCAAGCAGGATTCCACCATGGAATACATTTAATTTATATGAGGGTTAACGTTTTCTGCACCATCTCAGAAAAACTATCATATTTTCGACCTAAATCTGTGGATCTAAAAACATCATCTCGGTTATAATGTAGTATATAACAGCCTAAAGCATGTCACATTTATAGAACAAAACAAAAAAAAATAATTTCGCTAGTATCGTGTACACTACATTGGGGTGTGCACGTTAAAGATCCCACGATTGACAAAAGGGTCTTTCCTGGCAAAATTGTATAGGCATATATAAAAATGTCCACTAAAATACCCGTGTGACTTGGAATAATAGGCCGTGAAAAGTAGGATATGCGCCGAAATGGCTGCGATCTGCTGGCCGATGTGAATGCGTGATGTATTGTGTAAAAAAACAAATCCATCTCACACGGAATAAATAAATCCCTGCGCCTTGAATATGTGCGCGATATAAATTGCATGCATAAAATAAAAAATGAAAAAGATTAAAAAAAATGATAAATAAATCCCTGCGCTTAGAACTGTACCCACGGAATACGCGCCATATAAGCCTCATATTGATTGATTGATTGATTGATAGTATTTTGCGTGTGATATTTTCCGAGTGTGATAAAACAAGTTAGAATGACAATAAATCGGAAAGACTTAGTTAGGGTTAGGGTGGGTGGCCGAGTGGTAACGCACTTGCGCTCGGAAGCGAGAGGTTGCGAGTTCGACCCTGGGTCAGGGCGTTAGCAATTTTCTCCCCCCTTTCCTAACCTAGGTGGTGGGTTCAAGTGCTAGTCTTTCGGATGAGACGAAAAACCGAGGTCCCTTCGTGTACACTACATTGGGGTGTGCACGTTAAAGATCCTACGATTGACAAAAGGGTCTTTCCTGGCAAAATTGTATAGGCATATATAAAAATGTCCACCAAAATACCCGTGTGACTTGGAATAATAGGCCGTGAAAAGTAGGATATGCGCCGAAATGGCTGCAATCTGCTGGCCGATGTGAATGCGTGATGTATTGTGTAAAAAAATTCCATCTCACACGGCATAAATAAATCCCTGCGCCTTGAATATGTGCGCGATATAAATTGCATAAAATAAAAATAAAATAAAAAATAAATAAATCCCTGCGCTTAGAACTGTACCCACGGAATACGCGCGATATAAGCCTCATATTGATTGATTGATTGAAAGACTTAGTTATCGTACAGTAACAACATGTCATTTAATTACTTGATTTTGGGATAGTTTCGGAGCAGTTTTGAAAAAATTATTGCATGGGTTCAGTCTCGTTTTCACGTCCAAATCGTCAGAAAACTTTCCAAAATGTAAGACAAATTCTGCAGAGCAGCTGAGCTGCTCTTCACACAACTTTTCTGTCGGTGTCTGTGTGTCTGTTTATCTTTCTCTCTATGTCTCTGTTTCTCTGTCTCTCTCTTTCTCTGGCTCTCTCTCTCTCTCTTTGTCTGTCTGTCTGTTTGTTTCTTTTTTGTCTCTCTTTCTGTCTGTCTGTCTGTCTGTAAAGCTGTCATAACTGTTCCTTTTATTTCTATCTCTTTCCTTGTTTTTGATTAGAATTTTGACTGTCTGCGGGATAAAAAAAAGAGCATTTTAGCATTTCTTATTCTGTTAGTGTTAATAAGATAAAGATCAATTCAATTCAATTTAATTCAATTCAATTCAATACAATTCTCTCTCCCTCATTCTCATTCTCATAAATCAGACTCAGTGTTTGTGCTATACTGCCTTGCTCTGCTGAGTGTGTGTGTCATACCGCTTTGCTCTGCTGAGTGTGTGTGTTTGTGTTAATTACGGTCTGTCTGTACATTCTTGTGTCTGTCTGTCTGTCACTCAAGGGTAAACCGGCACGGTTAGCCTAGTGGTAAGGCGTCCGCCCCGTGATCGGGAGGTCGTGGGTTCGAACCTCGGCCGGTGTCACGATTTCATCTTTCGCCTGTGTACATATTTCCCCCTCGATATTTACTCGAGACTTAAATGTTGTTTCCTGGTAAAATTAAGAAGGGAAATTATTTATGGACGAAAAGCATGTCAGTTTCTTGCATGTGAAGAAAATTGGTGGTAAAATGTAATAGATTTCACCCCCAAAATCGAATTCTTCGAAAACGTGTACTGAGTGGTTACGTCCCTTGTCCTTGAGTAAGAAGGGAAACATTTTAGGATGAATCAAATTTCTAAGTTAAATAAAACAATTGGTTGGACAAATGTGGCCCCATGAATGTAAGGTACACAAGGTCGCTCATCAGTACTATCGAAGGGTGTTTTTTTGGTTCAGTGTAGAGTTTATACTAGATCAACGAGGCCGAAAATCGAAATATCAACACGGCGAAAGATAAAAACGTCACACCGGGTCATACCTAAGACTTTAAAATTGGCAATCTAGTGGCTGATCCACATCCCATTTTGGTGCAATCCCATTTTTGCCGCCGTCCCATTTTTTGCCCCATCCCATTTTCGCGACATTTCACAAGCCAAGCGTCATTTTATAAAATTTATAATTCTGAATGATTAATGAGATGAGGATGATTATAATGATGATGCTATGGATTTCCAATTTGGATTGAGACTACGTGACAGGGCATTTTACTAACATGTCATAACAAAAGCGCGACATCCCATTTTGACACCATATCCCATTTGGCCGCCATGCCGTTTCACCGTATTCCATTTATCCCCCATCCCATTGTCGCGACATTTCACAAGCCAAGCGTCATTTTACTACCGTGTCATAACAATAGCGCGTCATCCCATTTTGACACCATCCCATTTGGCCGCCATCACATTTTTTATGTATTCTTCTTGCCAAGCCTCACTATACTACTATACTGCGTTATTCAACTAGGAAGACATTCCGTTTACGCCAAATTCCATTTTTGCCACAATCCAAAATGTCGCGAAATAGAGATGGCGGCAAAATGGGATGACGGCAAAACGGCATGGCGACAAAATGGAATGTGGCGCTAGTGGTTTGACACGGTGGTAAAATGACACATGGCCTATGAAATGTCGCAAAAATGGGATGGGGGCAAAATGGGATAACGGCCAAACGGGATTGCGCCAAAATGGGACGTGGAGCTAATGGTACATGACATGGTGGTAAAATGACACTTGGCCTGTAAAATGTCGCAAAAATGGGATGGGGGCGAAATGGGCTAACGGCGAAACGGGATTGCGCCAAAATGGGATGTGGAGCTAATGGTACATGATATGGTGGTAAAATGACACTTGGCCTGAGAAATGTCGCCAAAATGGGATGGGGGCGAATTGGGATAAATGCGAAACAGGACTAATAGATCCCTTGACTTGGGGTAGTGCGACTCTGTCACTGCTAGCTTTCCACTCGGAGGAAGCGACCGGAATTTCCCAACGATGGGACATCCTAGTAATGAATTTTTTTTTTTTAATTCTTAAAATTAACAGAGTCGCGCTACCCCAAAAGTCAAGGAATTTCGTGTTTGTCCCTTGACTTTGGAGATGACAAGAAAATATCGGGCGCAAAAACGTGATTTGTAAAATTTTTCACAACATATGTCGCCTCGCGCCATGTATGTGATGAAACCATTCATATAGCTCTGCACTTTTGGACGTCCCCATTTCACTGCTGTACAGCAAACATCGTCCCCAAATACCTGTTTGTTTCTAAAAAATCACGCTGGAGGTTGCATTTTATGTAATAACCTCCTGAAATGAGTTTTGACACTTTAGAATGGCATGTAAAATGACACATGGCCTATGAAATGTCGCAAAAATGGGATGGGGGCAAAATGGGATAACGGCCAAACGGGATTGCGCCAAAATGGGACGTGGAGCTAATGGTACATGACATGGTGGTAAAATGACACTTGGCCTGTAAAATGTCGCAAAAATGGGATGGGGGCGAAATGGGCTAACGGCGAAACGGGATTGCGCCAAAATGGGATGTGGAGCTAATAGTACATGATATGGTGGTAAAATGACACTTGGCCTGAGAAATGTCGCCAAAATGGGATGGGGGCGAATTGGGATAACGGCGAAACAGGACTAATAGATCCCTTGACTTGGGGTAGTGCGACTCTGTCACTGCTAGCTTTCCACTCGGAGGAAGCGACCGGAATTTCCCAACGATGGGACATCCTAGTAATGAATTTTTTTTTTTAAATTCTTAAAATTAACAGAGTCGCGCTACCCCAAAAGTCAAGGAATTTCGTGTTTGTCCCTTGACTTTGGAGATGACAAGAAAATATCGGGCGCAAAAACGTGATTTGTAAAATTTTTCACAACATATGTCGCCTCGCGCCATGTATGTGATGAAACCATTCATATAGCTCTGCGGGAGCTCTGCACTTTTGGACGTCCCCATTTCACTGCTGTACAGCAAACATCGTCCCCAAATACCTGTTTGTTTCTAAAAAAATCACGCTGGAGGTTGCATTTTATGTAATAACCTCCTGAAATGAGTTTTGACACTTTAGAATGGCATTTAACGCTCATTGAAGTTTTAACAAACTTTCTAACACCTAAAACATTCATAGCACCGATAACGTAATTGTAGCTCTGCACTTTGTGTACACATACGTCCCCATTTCACTGCTGTACAGCAAACATCGTCCCCAAATGCCTGTTTTTCTAAGAATCACGCTGGAGGTTGCATTTTATGTAATAACCTCCTGAAATGAGTTTTCACACTTTAAAATGGCATTTAACGCTCATTGAAGTTTTAAGAAACTTTCTAACACGTAAAACAAAAGAGACCCCAAATGCCTGTGTTTTGAGCAAGATGGCATTTTGATACACAGCCGACCCCAAATGACTGTAAAACCACCTATGTGTGTGTGTGTGTGTGTGTGTGTGTGTGTGTGTAGAGCGATTTAGACTAAACTACTGGACCGATGTTTATGAAATTTTTCATGAGAGTTCCTGGGTACATTTTTTTATTTTTTTCGATAAATGTCTTTGATGACGTCATATCCGGCATTTTGTAAAAGTTGAGGCGGCACTGTCACACCCTCATTTTTCAATAAAATTGATTGAAAGTTTGGCCAAGCAATCTTCGACGAAGGCCGGACTTTGGTATTGCATTTCAGCTTGGAGGCTTAAAAATTAATTAATGACTTTAGTCAATAAAAATCTGAAAATTGTAATTAAATTTGTTTTTTTATATAAAACGATCCAAAATTACGTTTATCGTATTCTTCATCATTTGCTGATTCCAAAAACATAAATATGTTATATTTGTATTAAAAACAGGTCTGAAAATTAAAAATATAAAAATTATGATTAAAATTACATTTCCGAAATCGATTTAAAAACAATTACATCTTATTCCTTGTCCGTTCCTGATTCCAAAAAACATATATATATGATATGTTTGGATTAAAAACACGTTCAGAGAGTTAAAAAGAATAGAGATATAGAAAAGCGTGCTATCCTCCTCAGCGCAACCGCTACCGCGCTTTTCTGGATTGTTAATTTCACTGCCTTTGCCACGAGCGGTGGACAGACGATGCTACGAGTGTACGGTCTTGCGGAAAAAATGCAATGCGTTCAGTTTCATTCTGTGAGTTCGACTGAGCTTGACTAAATGTTGTATTTTCGCCTTACGCGACTTGTTCATTCTGTCTCGAACCCGAACACTGCCCACATAACATTAGGAATAAGTGTCATTTTGCCAAATGTCGACGAAAGTCACGAAAAGGTTAATGTTCATCTGTATTAGTTGTTCGCAAAGCTTACCCGAAGAGTTGCGTTGTCTTGTCCCTTTATTTGTCTTCCTTCTTTTCTTTGTTCATGTCAGTATGTCGTCTTTTTTTCAATCTGAACTATGTCTCGGGCTGCATATGAGTTGGGCGCCCTTTGCCCAACAGCGACAAACGTTCAGTAAAGGTCAATTGAAGATTTCACCAGCTTCAACAACTATACTTAACAGGAGAGCTGTTGTGTTCTCTTTGCCTTGGTCTTTATCTTTCTTTTCCTTTTGGGATTTTTTTCCTTTCTGAATGTCAATATGTGACCCTCCACCTCGAAATGAGTCGCATGTCACCTTTGCATGATTTTCATATTTTTACATTTTCCTAAAGAGTTTTTTTATGCCCTATCCAGTGGTGAAAACCGTTTTAGAAAAGAGCGAAAACTGTTTGAGTTATAGGCCTGTGACGAAGGTGACCCTCACACTGTTACTAGACACCCACCGGACTTATATTATGCCAAGCGCAGAACCGCGCGAGGTGACATGCGACTCATTTCGTGGTGGAGGGTCACATATTTTCTCGAGTTGCATAATAGTCTGGCTACAATCCTTTGCCCAAAATCAACAGAAGTCTTTGACATTTGATTTTGAACAATAACTGTTTCCCGAATAACTTTACCAGACGGTTCATGACAAGACCGTGCATGATTTTCATCCATCGACGCCCAAGTAAACTCTACGAAAAATGTATTTCACTCATTTTCGTAACCTTACTAAAGCATTCATTCTCGTGTCAAATCATTACAATTTCTATGCCATTAAAGGCCATTAACTTGGCTATCTGGCACACTTTTCCGATGAAAGATTTCTTTTAAATGAGGTCCCGAATAGCCAAACAGGTTGAAGAGACAAGAAAACCAACCAACCATCAAACTCACCGACAAGGCTTAATTTACAATACATTCCATCCGGTTTGAACGCACAATCAGCTATCGAAGGTTCGTCCAGGAATTCTTCCACTTGATGATATACCAAAAATTAACAGCATGACTGCGTTCTGTGTAGAGTAAGACATTTTTCTGAATTAGTTGTGAATGTTGACACTTGGTTTGATCTGCAAAAAAAAAAGCCATGACTGTGAGGTAATTGTTGGCAAAAGGTGGAACAGTGATTTGACGAGAAAGGGATACGAAAATGGGTATGGACGGATAGAGGGGCGGCTAGCCGAACGATCGGGCGAGTGGATGAATGGACCGATGGACGAACACGATAAATGAGACGAATAGAAGACGAATGGATTACTGCGTTCTTGGTTTCTCAACGTGCAGTTCAACAGACAACTTTCATCTCTGCGCGGAGATGAGAGTGAGGGTGTTGACACAGTAGGGGAGAAGAACTCTCCAGGGCCGGACCAAGTTCGTTTGAGGGGGGGGGGGGGGTTCCAACTGAAGGCAGGGTTCCAGGGGCCGCTCAGGACCCGGTGGGGTGCAGGGGCAACGCCCCGCTGGGGGGCAAAGCCTCCCAGAACCCGAGAAAATTTTGCATTTGTGAGGTCATTTGTTGGTCTTTCCTTGCAACTGGGAATCAAAATTACACATTTTCAACAGTAACAAAATACTTCATATATTCATTTACCATAGTGGTTCAGTGGAATAATCCCAAAGACATATATATGCCTAGTAAATAAGTCTGACAGGACTCTTTACTTTGAATATTACTATGATGATGGACTTATAACGGGGAGGGCAGGCCGTTGTCGACTTGATGTTGTTCATAATTTGAAATAGTTTTAGGAGTTGGGTGAAGAGCTTAAAAAATCCACTTTTTTTTCTCTGAGAGGTACATTGGATGGCCAGGGGGGTGGGGGGGGTCCGGGACCCAGGACCCCCCCCCCCCCCCCCCCCAGATCCGGCCCTGCTCTCAGACGTCAATTACCATGTCTCAGTTACCATGTCCTGGTCACGAAGATCCATTTCCGGCGATACTTCACACGAGAATGATGCCTGGCGTTTATCTGGACCTGTCTGGGTGTACCAAGACCACTATTGAGAGTTTGCTTTGCATCTTGCACAAATTGGTTCATGCGTCAGAATGTACGAGAGGAACTAGGCCCTAGCGAGCACATGACCTTAAGGAGATACTTTGAGACGAAAGGAAAATAGGCCAAAAACCCGGGGCGAACTAGGTTCCTGTGTTTAGCAGGTAAATAGATATCTGGACAGACGAGTTCATCTTGCATGACTCAGAGAACGGGATGCTGTATTAAACTTAGCAGGTAAACAAATACCTGGACAGACGAGTTGATTTTGCATGACTGAGAGAACGGGATGCTGTATTAAACTTAGCAGGTAAACAAATATCTGGACAGACGAGTTGATTTTGCATGACTGAGAGAACGGGATGTTGTATCAAACTGCCTGCCTGGGGCCAGTGGCTCGAAGTACCCGGTAGTGTTGTACTCTTCATACTTCTATTGTAGTAGCAATCACAAAGTCGTGTTATTATAACTGCAGTATAATGTTGTAGGATAAAAAGTGTCAATTGGGCGGGGATGTAGCTCAGTCGGTAGCGCGCTGGATTTGTATCCAGTTGGCCGCTGTCAGCGTGAGTTCGTCCCCACGTTCGGCGAGGGATTTATTTTTCAGAGTCAACTTTGTGTGCAGACTCTCCTCGGTGTCCGAACACCCCCCGTGTGTACACGCAAGCACAAGACCAAGTGCGCACGAAAAGGATCCTGTAATCCATGTCAGAGTTCGGTGGGTTATAGAAACACGAAAATACCCAGCATGCTTCCTCCGAAAGCGGCGTATGGCTGCCTAAATGGCGGGGTAAAAACGGTCATACACGTAAAAGCCGTGGGAGTTTCAGCCCATGAACGAACAAACAAAAGTGTCAATTGATCGTCTGACCCCTGTCAGACACTTTGATACACGCTCCTGTTGCTGGAGGAACGATTTGATCATTTGCCTGTTTCACGTTTTCGAGGCGAATTTTAATCAAAGTACAAGATTTGCAAATCCACATATTGCAAGTAACCTTGAAATAAGCTCATTTGTAACCGTGTGTGTGTGTGTGTGTGTGTGTGTGTGTGTGTGTGTGTGTGTGTGTGTGTGTGTGTGTGTTTGTGTGTGTGTGTGTGTGTGTGTGTGTGTGTGTGTGTGTGTGTGTGTGTGTGTGTGTGTGTGTGTGAAGTTACCATCTGCCGGTAGGCCCACTATAATTATGGTCTGGTGACTTTATAGGTCGACGTTTTCAGCCCCTTACTTTTCCAAATTGTGCATCATGCATGAATGCATGCGATTGCACTTCTTTATTTTTTTTACGTCGACATATTGCATAGTTCGTACGTTCCGGGTAAAGTTAATGCCCTTGGTTCCAGCACCATTGAATTTTGCGGTCAGAGAACGCAATCGTTTGAACTTTAAAACTGGGTTAAGTTCCGTGGGGAAACATATCACTTGGATGGTATTACCATCAGTCAGAAAATCACCCATCCAACACACTTCAAATTTAGAGCGTTTCACGGAGGTACTCAACCTTAAACTATTGATGACACTAATTACATCAGAACTTATAAAACACGATTAATCGAGGTACGGATAGCATAAAGGAGCTGTTCAACATTACCCGCTATTACGAGCTAGTCGTGTGACAGAGAGTTTTCTTGCACACGAGACTGTAGATGTTTCACGACGGCTTTAGCCGGAGTGAGACAGCAGCAGTCGAGTGTGCAAGAAAACTCTCTGTCACACGACTAGCTCGAAATGGCGATTATGTCTCACAGCATAGACATAGAAAGATATAAATGAGTTTTAGGGGACGAAATAACAGGCACAAAACCAGACTGACAACACAATTGCCTTTTCACACATACCGTACACACGCATGCGCGCAGAAAATAGATCCAATGCGTTTTGAGTTTTTTTCTGGTTGAATGTATTCAACTAAGTAACAACCAACGTTTCTGAACCTTTTAATGATTAAATACACTTTTTTTTTAACCAAACAGCAAAAACGAACGAAATCTAAACACACAAACACACGCGCGCACTAACACAGGTTGAATTCAAGGCGCGAACGAACACGGAGGTTTTTTGTAGGTCACGTCGTGGGAAAGTCCACCTAAATAGTTTCGCAGGGGAACTGGTTGTGATTGGATCGTTCATTTTCTCGCCGTGATGTTAATGTTGTTGATGGTGCAGTTTTGGAAGACTATTTTCCTCATCTGGGGCACACTTTCGTCTCTTGGTTCGTGTATCTCATCAAAGAAACAGTCGAGTGTTTCGTAATCCGAACCTGCCATCACCGTCGGTGCACCTTGGACCTGCCTGACTGTCTGCGTGCGTGTCAGGGAAGAAGACGAAGCCTCAATTGCCAAAGCGTCACCCATCTATGTAGGTATGTGGGAGGTGTGTTTATAACCTGCCCTGTTATATAGTGCTATATATATGTCTTATGTAAAAACAATGTCCTGTTTGTATTATTGTTATGTACCACGCCTGAATTTCTCTATGAGATAATAAAGTATTCTTATTCTTATTCTTATTCTTATCTGTAGCTTCTGGGCATCTGATGTACGTTGGTATGTGGTGAGCGCGCTGACGCTTCGATGACCGGTCACAGCCATGATTTCTGCAGGCGTGAAGCTGGATTGATGCAGGACAGTGGCACTTGTGGCCCGGATCGAGTGATTTGTGTAAACTTGACTCAGACTGCAGGATTTGCTCAGACGGGGGAGGAACTGGGACATTGAGTTTACACCGATTGGTTTCTTCGCATACCAAACCGGCGAATCTGTAGAAAAAGTGTCCAGAGGATACACCCAAAGACGGTCGCAGTCGGGGTTGAGGTGGCTGATATACTGCCTGAAAGACTCCACGGGGCACGAATCTGTCAGAGTCGCTGGCATGAATCCGGTGACGAATGCCGTGTCGTGTTGGTGATTTTTGGTAAGTTCGTCGGAGTTTTTGCACACATACTCTCTGTTTGTTGTTGCGTCTGTTTTGATTCGGAACGTGGTTTTGGTCATGGAATGCATGTTTTCTGCACCCCTTCTTGAAAAGTAATACGTACCGCACGTCGAACTGTACCTTGTTCGCAAGCCCCGTTGGTGTCGCCGTGTTCATGTACATGCTGTGGTACAGCTTTTGCCTGTCGGCTTCGGCCATGGGTTCGTAGTGGGTGATGTTCCCTTTGCCTTGTTGCTTGAGTTCTTTGACAGCCGCCTTGAACATTTCGTTAGCGACGGAAAAATCAGAATCCCGAACAATATCGAAGTCGTTGTTGTGCGGTGGCGACTTCAGGTGGCGATTCAGACCGTACCGGATCCCTTCCAGTGTTTTTCGTTTATACAAGTCGCCCCTTTCAGATCTAGCTTCCAAATAGAAAGAGCCAAGAGTACTGTTCAGTTCATTTTTCGACATTGCTTCAAAATCCTCACCTTTTCCCTTTTCTTTCAGATAATGGCGAAAGATCAGGACGGAACTGTCTGTGCACCTTTTTGTTGTCACTGGTGTTAGGTTCGATCTTTTCTTGGCAATTTCGTCCTCTGTGTAGGTAGCAAAGCGTTTCGCCATTTTCGGTTTTCGTTGCAGACGACGATAGTCAAAGTAGTACCTATTGTTTTGTTTTGACCTTTTGTATTCAGGGTTCTTAATTGAAGCTTGAAAGGAAGCTTGTCGTGTAAATAGAACGTTGACGACGCTTTTGAAAAAAGAAATTGAATGAAAAAGAAAATGTGGCTTTCAAACAAACAGGGGAACGGAGTTGGTGTTATTCTTTTTACGTCAAACACGAATTACACAGATAAAACGTGGTTGACTGACCAAGGCCAGTTTGCACACTATTCAGAATGCACACCAAAATGTAACAATACTTTAATACCCATTTTTTACATTTAGTCAAGTTTTGACTAAATGTTTTAACGTAGAGGGGGGAATCGAGACGAGGGTTGTGGTGTATGTGTGTGTGTGTGTGTGTGTGTGTGTCTGTCTGTCTGTCTGTCTGTCTGTCTGTGTGTGTGTGTAGAGCGATTCAGACCAAACTACTGGACCGATCTTTATGAAATTTGACATGAGAGTTCCTGGGAATGATATCCCCGGACTTTTTTTCTTTGTTTTTGATAAATACCTTTGATGACGTCATATCCGGCTTTTTGTAAAAGTTGAGGCGGCACTGTCACACCCTCATTTTTCAATCAAATTGATTGAAAATTTGGCCCAGCAATCTTCGACAAAGGCCGGACTTCGGTATTGCATTTCAGCTTGGTGGCTTAAAAATTAATTAATGACTTTGGTCATTAAAAATCTGAAAATTGTAAAAAAAATAAAATGTTTTTAAAACGATCCAAATTTACGTTTATCTTATTTTTCATCATTTTCTGATTCCAAAAACATATAAATATGTTATATTCGGATTAAAAACAAGCTCTGAAAATTAAAAATATAAAAATTATTATTAAAATAAAATTTCCGAAATCGATTTAAAAACAATTTCATCTTATTCCTTGTGGGTTCCTGATTCCAAAAACATATAGATGTGATATGTTTGGATTAAAAACACGCTCAGAAAGTTAAAAAGAATAGAGATAAAGAAAAGCGTGCTATCCTTCTCAGCGCAACTACTACCCCGCTCTTCTTGTCAATTTCACTGCCTGTGCATCGGGGCGGGGATGTAGCTCAGTCGATAGCGCGCTGGATTTGTTTCCAGTTGGCCGCTGTCAGCGTGAGTTCGTCCCCACGTTCGGCGAGAGATTTATTTCTCAGAGTCAACTTTGTGTGCAGACTCTCCTCAGTGTCCGAACACCCCCGTGTGTACACGCAAGCACAAGACCAAGTGCGCACGAAAAAATCCTGTAATCCATGTCAGAGTTCGGTGGGTTATAGAAACACAAAAATACCCAGCATGCTTCCTCCGAAAGCGGCGTATGGCTGCCTAAATGGCGGGGTAAAAACGGTCATACACGTAAAAGCCGTGTGAGTTTCAGCCCATGAACGAACAAACAAACTGCCTGTGCATCGAGCGGTGGACTGACGATGCTACGAGTATACGCTCTTGCTATAAAAATGCAGTGAGTTCAGTTTCATTCTGTTAGTTCGACAGCTTGACTAAATGTTGTAATTTCGCCTTACGCGACTTGTCTACGTTTGTGATTACATGAAATGAATACTGAAAACATAAATGCTTAAGGTAGTGACTAAATGTATGTAAAGGTATAATTTTCCAGAAATAAATACATAATCGAAGCAATTGATTTCAGTATCAAAGCGTGTAACATACAATCTTGCACACGTTTGGTTTAGTAGTGGCAAAGAAGGAATGCGTGTGACATAAGAAAATATTGATTACGTCAATCAGAAAATAATCTTTCTTTTCTTTATTATTTTGGTGTTTAACGTCGTTTTCAACCACGAAGGTTATATCGCGACGGGGAAAGGGGGGAGATGGGATAGAGCCACTTGTCAATTGTTTCTTGTTCACAAAAGCACTAATCAAAAAATTGCTCCAGGGGCTTGCAACGTAGTACAATATATTACCTTCCTGGGAGAATGCAAGTTTCCAGTACAAAGGACTTAACATTTCTTACATACTGCTTCACTAAAATCTTTACAAAAATTGACTATATTCTATACAAGAAACACTCAACAAGGGTAAAAGGAGAAACAAGAATCCGTTAGTCGCCTCTTACGACATGCTGGGGAGCATAGGGTAAATTCTTTCTCGTCCCAACCAATATGGGACTCCCCCTAACCCGCGGGGGGTAATCAGAAAATAACTCACGCGGCAGATCACAAATAATTATAGACGTCTTAATTAAAGGCCAACATCCGCGGGAATTTTTCTCCTGGAGCGACCTAAACTTGAACCCGTCGCTATTCTTGCATGTCCGTTTACTTCGTGTTGCACGCAAAAATTGAGCGACTTCCTTGCCGCGTGGATTGACGAAGCTGTTTTATACTCGTGACTGAAAACACTGCAGTGCGTGCAGTTTTATTCTGTGGGTTGGACAGATTGACTAAATGTAATTTCGCTTTCACGAATCAGAAACCGACAAGGAATAAGATGAAAGTGTTTTTAAATTGATTTCGACAATTTAATTTTGATAATAATTTTTATATTTTTAATTTTCTGAGCTTGTTTTTAATCCAAATATAACATATTTATATGTTTTTGGAATCAGAAAATGATGGAGAATAAGATGAACGTAAATTTGAATCGTTTTATACTTTTTTTGTTTTTTACAATTTTCAGATTTTTAATGACCAAAGTCATTAATTAATTTTTAAGCCACCAAGCTGAAATGCAATACCGAAGTCCGGGCTTCGTCGAAGATTACTTGACCAAAATTTCAACCAATTTGGTTGAAAAATGAGAGCGTGACAGTGCCGCCTCAACTTTCACGAAAAGCCGGATATGACGTCATCAAAGACATTTCTCCAAAAAAAGAAACAAGTCGCGTAAGGCGAAAATACAATATTTAGTCAAGTAGCTGTCGAACTCACAGAATGAAACTGAACGCAATGCCATTTTACTCGTAGCATCGTCAGGCCACCGCTCATGGCAAAGGCAGTGAAATTGACAAGAAAAGCGGGGTAGTAACTTTGCGCTAAGAAGGATAGCACGCTTTTCTGTACCTCTCTTTGTTTTAACTTTCTGAGCGTGTTTTTAATCCAAACATATCATATCTATATGTTTTTGGAATCAGGAACCGTCAAGGAATAAGATGAAAGTGTTTTAAAATTGATTTCGACAATTTAATTTTGATAATAATTTTTATATATTTAATTTTCAGAGCTTGTTTTTAATCCGAATATAACATATTTTTATGTTTTTGGAATCAGCAAATGATGGAGAATAAGATTAACGTAAATTTGGATCGTTTTATAAATTTTTATTTTTTTTTACAATTTTCCGATTTTTAATGACCAAAGTCATTAATTAATTTTTAAGCCACCAAGCTGAAATGCAATACCGAACCCCGGGCTTCGTCGAAGATTACTTGACCAAAATTTGAACCAATTTGGTTGAAAAATGAGGGCGTGACAGTGCCGCCTCAACTTTCACGAAAAGCCGGATATGACGTCATCAAAGACATTTATCAAAAAAATGAAAAAAACGTTCGGGGATTTCATACCCAGGAACTCTCATGTCAAATTTCATAAAGATCGGTCCAGTAGTTTAGTCTGAATCGCTCTACACACACACACACACACGCACGCACGCACGCACATACACCACGACCCTCGTTTCGATTCCCCCTCGATGTTAAAATATTTAGTCAAAACTTGACTAAATATAAACAAGTCGCGTAAGGCGAAAATACAATATTTAGTCAAGTAGCTGTCGAACTCACAGAATGAAACTGAACGCAATGCCATTTTACTCGTAGCATCGTCAGGCCACCGCTCATGGCAAAGGCAGTGAAATTGACAAGAAGAGCGGGGTAGTAGTTGCGCTAAGAAGGATAGCACGCTTTTCTGTACCTCTCTTTGTTTTAACTTTCTGAGCGTGTTTTTAATCCAAACATATCATATCTATATGTTTTTGGAATCAGGAACCGACAAGGAATAAGATGAAAGTGTTTTTAAATTGATTTCGACAATTTAATTTTGATAATAATTTTTATATATTTAATTTTCAGAGCTTGTTTTTAATCCGAATATAACATATTTATATGTTTTTGGAATCAGCAAATGATTGAGAATAAGTTAAACGTAAATTTGGATCGTTTTATAAATTTTTATTTTTTTTTTACAATTTTCCGATTTTTAATGACCAAAGTCATTGATTAATTTTTAAGCCACCAAGCTGAAATGCAATACCGAACGCCGGGCTTCGTCGAAGATTACTTGACCAAAATTTGAACCAATTTGGTTGAAAAATGAGGGCGTGACAGTGCCGCCTCAACTTTCACGAAAAGCCGGATATGACGTCATCAAAGACATTTATCAAAAAAATGAAAAAAACGTTCGGGGATTTCATACCCAGGAACTCTCATGTCAAATTTCATAAAGATCGGTCCAGTAGTTTAGTCTGAATCGCTCTACACACACACACACACACACACACACACACACACGCACGCACATACACCACGACCCTCGTTTCGATTCCCCCTCGATGTTAAAATATTTAGTCAAAACTTGACTAAATATAAAAACGCTGGCGCTGGACCCGAGTACTCTTCAGACTGGCTCGCTCCCCCAGTATAAAAGTTTTTGTCTTGTGCACGTGGATTAAAAAAAAAAAATTAAAAAAAATATTTATTTATTTTACACAATTAAAAAAATTATTAGAGTAAAATAAAACATTAAAACGTTCATAATAAACAATAGCAAACAAGAATTAAAAAAAAAATAAAAAAAAACATAGACCACACATGCCGGGAATCGAACCCGGATCACTTTGATAGGCGGACGGTCGTGCTACGACAACTTTACTAGAGTTGTGCGTTTGAATCACTGTGTCCCTGTCGCTCTCTCTCGTGCTCTCTGTCTCTCTTTCAGTCTCACCGAGACAAAACACTGCATTGTAGTTTCTTTGCCGAGACCAAATCCCCACCCGCTGCATGCTTTTCTCGTGATCGGCGGTTCTTTTTGGCGAACTGCCTCGGGTTCAAGTTTAGGTCGCTCCAGGAGAAAAATTCCTGTGGATGTTGGCCTTTAAAGGGATACGCGGCATTTGACTAAAAATATGACAGTGCTCTAATATTTTCTGGGCAAGATATAGACACCATCCACATTAATTTAGTGTACAAAAAAAAGTAGGGACACCGTTTTAGTTTTTTTGCTATGAGGCCCTCTTTTCGGCAGTTTCTGAACATTTTGACCAAAACAGTGGTTATATGATATGCATGGTGTTCAGCAGTCATTAGTGAATGGGTACTTTTTTTTATTGTGGTAGGTAGAATATGCTTTTTAGTAACAAAATATGTCAATTGACAAAAAAAAAAGTAAACTCAAACCGATAACGACATACTTTGTTGAAATATTTACAAAAATCAGCGAATCTTTTTGTTCAAACAACCATAATGACAACATGGAATATGACAGCACTCTGATTTTCTTGCAGCAGGAAATTTGATATCTTACCTTCAAAATAAACACAAGAAAACTGTAGGTCATCTTGCTTTTTTTCGAGTGGCAGCATCTTTTATACCCCTACCCCCTACTTTTTGGAATAAAAATCATAGGTATTATAAGGAATATGCGAGTGCTCTAATATTTTCTGGGCAAGATATAGACACTATTCACATTCATTTAATGTAAAAAAAGAATAGGGTTACCATTTTAGTTTTTAGTTTTTCTTTCAGGCCCTTATTTTAGCAATTTTGTGAGAATTTTGGGCAAAACGGTGGTTAAATGAAAAATGCATGGTGTTCAGTAGTCTTTAGGGAATGAGTATTTATTTTTTTATTGTGGTACAGAGAATGCTTTTACTACTGTAAAACTTTTAGTAATCAGATGTGTCAATAAAAAAAAAATCAAAGGTAGACTCAGATGCCGCGTATCCCTTTAAAGGCACGCACACTCATCGTGAAAACAGTTCGGCCTACCATCTCAGATCTGACCAGACTTTTATCTGGGATAAGACCCTTCATACACATAGACACATACCAACATAAACACCCTGACAAGCTTACTGTGCTGATTTAAAATTATTTTGATTTTTACGAATTAATTCTTTAAACAAATTCCCATGGTTCACAAAAAGCACCCAAGCTGTTCATGCTTGATATGTGATCAAGTGGAGGGATGGTCATATCCCATGTAACCGGCACGGTTGGCCTAGTGGTAAGGCGTCCGCCCTGTGATCGGGAGGTCGTGGGTTCGAACCCCGGCCGGGTCATACCTAAGACTTTAAAATTGGCAATCTAGTGGCTGCTCCGCCTGGCGTCTGGCATTATGGGGTTAGTGCTAGGACTGGTTGGTCCGGTGTCAGAATAATGTGACTGGGTGAGACATGAAGACTGTGCTGCGACTTCTGTCTTGTGTGTGGCGCACGGTATATGTCAAAGCAGCACCGCCCTGATATGGCCCTTCGTGTTTAAGCAAAACAAATAAATCTAAGACTGTGAGCCATTAAAAGCCCACTATTAAAATAAAACATCAATTGAGATGTGTGAACGTCATTACAGGGAAAAACGATTCATGAAGATATAAATTTAGCCAGAAAATACTGTGTGGTGATTTGTGTACACCAAGATAGAAGTTTCCTTTTCTATTGAACACGCATGCCAAGTGAACATTGATGTGTGCAGGACACTCCATACAGCTTCTTTAACCTGCAGATCTCATTGGGTTTTAAATGTATACCCGTATGGCTCAGACAACCATTTGCTTCAATTAAGGATAGTTATTGAGGAAAAATAAAATATATTAGAATTTTTGGGATAAATTAGGTGTTTATTTAGGTTAAAGTTTGATTTAACTTTCAGGCAATTTTTTTCCAATAAATTGATTGATTGTTTTATATTTTAAAGAACATTCTTTCTTTCTGTATTTGGTGTTTAACGTCGTTTTCAACCACGAAGGTTATATCGCGACGGGGAAAGGGGGGGGGGGAGATGGGATAGAGCCACTTGTTAATTGTTTCTTGTTCACAAAAGCACTAATCAAAAAATTGTTCCAGGGGCTTGCAACGTAGTACAATATATGACCTTACTGGGAGAATGCAAGTTTCCAGTACAAAGGACTTAACATTTCTTACATACTGCTTGACTAAAATCTTTACAAACATTGACTATATTTTATACAAGAAACACTTAACAAGGGTAAAAGGAGAAACAGAATCCGTTAGTCGCCTCTTACGACATGCTAGGGAGCATCGGGTAAATTCTTCCCCCTAACCCGCGGGGGGGGTATTTTAAAGAACATAAACATATAATAAATATATAATGAATAAGTTGTGGTTGATATTATAAGATTGTAATTAAGACATCTCCGTTTCTAAGCCCTAATATCTCAGTAGAAAAGCTGATTAAAAAAAAAAAAACTTGACTAAATATAAAAAAAAGAAGAACAAGAAAAAACAAGTCGCGTAAGGCGAAAATACAATATTTAGTCAAGTAGCTGTCGAACTCACAGAATGAAACGCAATGCCATTTTACTCGTAGCATCGTCAGGCCACCGCTCATGGCAAAGGCAGTGAAATTGACAAGAAGAGCGGGGTAGTAGTTGCGCTAAGAAGGATAGCACGCTTTTCTGTACCTCTCTTTGTTTTAACTTTCTGAGCGTGTTTTTAATCCAAACATATCATATCTATATGTTTTTGGAATCAGGAACCGACAAGGAATAAGATGAACGTGTTTTTAAATTGATTTGGACAATTTAATTTTGATAATAATTTTTATATATTTAATTTTCAGAGCTTGTTTTTAATCCGAATATAACATATTTATATGTTTTTGGAATCAGCAAATGATGGAGAATAAGATAAACGTAAATTTGGATCGTTTTATAAATTTTTATTTTTTTTGACAATTTTCAGATTTTTAATGACCAAAGTCATTAATTAATTTTTAAGCCACCAAGCTGAAATGCAATACCGAACCCCGGGCTTCGTCGAAGATTACTTGACCAAAATTTCAACCAATTTGGTTCAAAAATGAGGGCGTGACAGTGCCGCCTCAACTTTCACGAAAAGCCGGATATGACGTCATCAAAGACATTTATCAAAAAAATGAAAAAAAACGTTCGGGGATTTCATACCCAGGAACTCTCATGTCAAATTTCATAAAGATCGGTCCAGTAGTTTAGTCTGAATCGCTCTACACACACACACACACGCACGCACGCACACACGCACGCACATACACCACGACCCTCGTTTCGATTCCCCCTCGATGTTAAAATATTTAGTCAAAACTTGACTAAAATTAATATAAACAAGTCGCGTAAGGCGAAAATACAATATTTAGTCAAGTAGCTGTCGAACTCACAGAATGAAACTGAACGCAACGCAACGCAGCAAGACCGTATACTCGTAGCATCGTCACTCCACCGCCCGTGGCAAAGGCAGTGCCCGTGGAATTGACAAGAATTCGTTGCGCTAAGAAGGATAGCACGCTTTTCTGTACCTCTCTTCGTTTTAACTTTCTGAGCGTGTTTTTAATCCAAACATATCATATCTATATTTTTTGAATCAGGAACCGACAAGGAATAAGATAAAAGTGTTTTTGAATTGATTTCGAAAAAAAAATTTTGATAATAATTTTTATATATTTAATTTTCAGAGCTTGTTTTTAATCCGAATATAACATATTTATATGTTTTTGGAATCAGCAAATGATGGAAAATAAGATAAACGTAAATTTGGATCGTTTTATAAATTTTTATTTTTTTTGACAATTTTCAGATTTTTAATGACCAAAGTCATTAATTAATTTTTAAGCCACCAAGCTGAAATCCAATACCAAACCCCGGGCTTTGTCGAAGATTACTTGACCAAAATTTCAACCAATTTGGTTGAAAAATGAGGGCGTGACAGTGCCGCCTCAACTTTCACGAAAAGCCGGATATGACGTCATCAAAGACATTTATCAAAAAAATTAAAAAAACGTATGGGGATTTCATACCCAGGAACTCTCATGTCAAATTTCATAAAGATCGGTCCAGTAGTTTAGTCTGAATCGCTCTACACACACACACACACGCACGCACGCACACACGCACGCACATACACCACGACCCTCGTTTCGATTCCCCCTCGATGTTAAAATATTTAGTCAAAACTTGACTAAATATAAACAAGTCGCGTAAGGCGAAAATACAATATTTAGTCAAGTAGCTGTCGAACTCACAGAATGAAACTGAACGCAACGCAACGCAGCAAGACCGTATACTCGTAGCATCGTCACTCCACCGCCCGTGGCAAAGGCAGTGCCCGTGGAATTGACAAGAATTCGTTGCGCTAAGAAGGATAGCACGCTTTTCTGTACCTCTCTTCGTTTTAACTTTCTGAGCGTGTTTTTAATCCAAACATATCATATCTATATATTTTTGGAATCAGGAACCGACAAGGAATAAGATAAAAGTGTTTTTGAATTGATTTCGAAAAAAAAAATTTGATAATAATTTTTATATATTTAATTTTCAGAGCTTGTTTTTAATCCGAATATAACATATTTATATGTTTTTGGAATCAGCAAATGATGGAGAATAAGATAAACGTAAATTTGGA
Organism: Littorina saxatilis; assembly: GCF_037325665.1. NCBI lineage: Eukaryota > Metazoa > Mollusca > Gastropoda > Littorinimorpha > Littorinidae > Littorina > Littorina saxatilis. Next base: position 16,515,377 of record NC_090258.1, read on the forward strand.
TCGTTTTATAAATTTTTATTTTTTTTGACAATTTTCAGATTTTTAATGACCAAAGTCATTAATTAATTTTTAAGCCACCAAGCTGAAATCCAATACCAAACCCCGGGCTTCGTCGAAGATTACTTGACCAAAATTTCAACCAATTTGGTTCAAAAATGAGGGCGTGACAGTGCCGCCTCAACTTTCACGAAAAGCCGGATATGACGTCATCAAAGACATTTATCAAAAAATAAAAAAACCGTATGGGGATTTCATACCCAGAACTCTCATGTCAAATTTCATAAAGATCGGTCCAGTAGTTTAGTCTGAATCGCTCTACACACACACACACACACACACACACACGCACAGACAGACAGACAGACAGACACACATACACCATACCCTCGTTTCGATTCCCCCTCGATGTTAAAATATTTAGTCAAAACTTGACTAAATATAAAAAGAGAGAAGAGAGAATAACAAATATAACAAGAGGCGAAGCCTTCAAGGCTCCCGTAAGAAATCAACAAACAGTAACACAAACTCATCCGTCACACACACACACACACACACACACACACACACACACACACACACACACACACACACACACACACACACACACATACACACACACACACAGGCACTGTGTTCATTTGCAAATCTACCATCAGCTTATCTGTCTGTTGCACTGCAGACACTAAGCAATAGGTACCTGCCATGTGGCCACTTTTTCCACTGCTGTCCTCAGTCCCATACTTTTCATCAAGACTTGTCACCATGCCGAGTGGATCTAAATTCGGAAGTCTTCGTGTGGCTGAGGCATATCTGACATAGCGTCGATCTTGTAGGTTAACCTCCTTTCTGAAACAAATGGCAAAATGCGATAAGTTATGATGACTACAACCTACACAAATATAAACAGTGTTTTGAAACAGAATAGCCAGGTTATACAAGCCACTTTACCGATGCAGCATGGTAACCCTACAATATGCGAAACATGTCAACTGACTGCAGCAGCCTGGTTCTTAAAATAATTCTGACGGTCAACACAACCAACACACTATTCACATTCCATTTTAAGGAGCAACGGAGGTACTCTCTGAGGGTCTTGTTTAAATGATAACGATCAACTCAGGAGGGAAAAAACAAGAGAGGAATCAGGGGCGGACGAGGGGGGGGTTTCTGGGGTTTCCGGAAACCCCCCCCCCCCTCCCCAGCCAAAAAATAAAAATATTTTTGTGTGTTTTTTTGGGTTGAGTTTCAATTTTTGGGGTATTAATCAGTGACAAAATCTGCTGCCTGAAACTGGTAATGATCATCCTCAGAATGCACCAGATTGCACCATTTTGCATCCTTTTTTTCAAAATTTTCCGGGGGGGCATGCCCCCGGACCCCCCTAGCAAGCTAGGCGCTTCGCGCCGTCGGCTCGGCGCTTCACGCCTTCACACCCATATCTTCACAATATACTTTTGGAAACCCCCCCCATAAAATGAACTGATCCGCCCCTGGGAATAAAGAAACCACATCAACCGCAGAAAAATACAGAATCACTGTGGCACATGTACCATTAGGCCTATTTACAAACAAATGCCACAGCAAGCTTTCTTTGGACGAAAAAACTCACATTCTACCTTCTGTCCGAAAGAATCTAATCTTACGTTGTACTGCCTTGAAAGAAAATGCCAACAAAGACAAGAAAGCTGTTGCAAGGTAAGCTTACCAAACGTTACATAGCGAATCATGATAGTGCGTAAACAGCAAACAGTACAATCAAAGAGAGAATCGAGTCTGGAATGAAACGCGATACAGATCTAGCATTCAAAACCTGTCTTTCAAGTTCAAGGAAGCTGTTGCAAGGTAAGACTTACTAAATTGTACAGACAAAACCATGACAGTGCATGTTTTGAATCTGAGGAAAAAATCGTGATCATTTTGACTTTGAGAACAGATTCATTCCGTTTTCTCATATCTGCATGTTCAAGTAAATAATGGACAGTTTTTTTCGGGCAGAGTAAACTTAACTTGAGACTCTACTGCAAGTCTTGAAATTCACATAAATCGAACCACGAACAATTAAAGACATCCAAACATTACAGGCACTTTAGATCAACTCATTTCACTATAGAGGTGACTGCCTAGCACTGTGTTTGACATCCGTGTCTGCTGAAATAAAAAGAAATTAAAACAAAACGGATTAACAGTAGGTGACACGTTATCAGAGTGGGAGACACTAGATCTGTCTCTGTACTTAGCCTACCGGGATACGGCTGCCAGATCGACACTGCGCTTTCGACAGCTCTTCCTCGCGTGGACATTGGAAAAACGCTGTGCAGATCAAATTGTAGGAAATCTCCCTTTGGTAGCTTCTTTATTTACTTTTCTGGAGCTTAGAAACCGAACAACATGAAATCGTCTTCCCCGAATCGGCGAATGCAGAAGTGAGAACTGGAGAAGTGAATCTATACCACAATCCTTCGCGTGACCCCTGACCTGGTCTTGACACCTGACCTGGTCTACATACCACACACCACAGAAACCAGTCAACTGCTTGTACCCCTTCAAAAAAAACCACCACCCGTTTTCTTTGGATACACGCTTCAACTACACACATGCCGACACAATGTTGATCATTGCTTCAATATTTTGAAGATGGTGCTTGAAAAATAACCAAGTGAAATGAGTATTTCGGTGTTTAGTCAAATATTAAAGTTTCTACCACAGACATACATACGCACACACGCACACACACACACACACGCGCACAGACAGACAAAGGTACGATCGCATAGGCTACACTTACGTGAGCCAAAAATTAAATTAAAAAAACCAGATTTGCTTCAACTGACTTAACCGAGATGCCACAAGAGAGCACGGATCGTTACTTCGCTTCTTGGACCTCTTAGCTTCTAAGTGATCGTTTTCTCTGCCTGATGTATGATTGATTGGTTCTTGCACTTGCAGATCCGATCGATTTTCAAGGCTCAGAACCTACTTCGAAGAACGACAGCTTCGAATGCTGCTTTACCTGACAAAATCGAGATCCTACAAATTTCACACAGCAATGTATGGCCGTTTTCCTCTTCTTCCCAAAACTCCTATGGCAAGTCATTGTATTTGTGCTGAACTTGTGATAGCTATAGCTTCCTTAGACTGCACAGCCAATGGTTTTAGAAAGTCACCCTCCCCCCTCCCTCTAAGGCTTGGAACTTATCCCCAGATGTGTCAATCTGTACCTTTTGCGACTAACTCTAGATGCCTCAAATGGCAAAGTTCACACAGCATTATACGGCTTTTTCATCTGCAGAAACCGTGTGGCACGTGATCGTTTTTGTGCCAGATGTGTTATATAGCTTATATAACCTGCATGCATAGTCACTCAGTTCTGAAAGGAATCCCTAATGCTCCAAACCTACCCCATAATGATGTCAACCTTTGCTTTAACTGACTATATTCAGAAGCCACAAGCGACAAAGTTAACATTGCAAAATGCAACTTTTTTCACTTGTTCTGAAACTCTCTAAGGCAAGTCAACATGTGTCTGCGCTTGGTGTGGAATACAGTTTCTGTGACGTTCAGGTCTGATTGATTTTGAAATTCACCCCCCAGGGCCCAGAATTAACCCCTAAATCTGTCAATCTATTTCTCAACTGACGGCACTGAGACGTCACAAGCGGCAAAGATAACACTGCAGTTCACGACTTGCTTCTTCGCCATTGCAAGGGATCATTTTCCTGCTGAATATAACCCCTTTCAATTGTACGTCCAATCGATTTTGAAAGTGATCCCTCTTAATGCTCAAGACTTACCCCGTAACTTCCCTCTCCAAATTACGGTACTCGCTGAACTTGAAGTGGCTCCCAGGCGGACTTTTCGCCTCTAGCTTTCAGAAGAAATGACGCATAAATTGCAAAGGGGCCTTGCTTTACGGCCGAGGAAA
>NC_090258.1:16528660-16556160 GCF_037325665.1 Littorina saxatilis
GGACGGGTCTGTCACAGATAAACATGATTGTGTTCGTGGAAGGGTCGGTGTCTTTAACATAAGCGTAAGCTTATAACCGAAGAGTAGTTGGTTACTTGGGGAGGGAAAAGGGGGCACCGCTAAAGAGAACGAAACATTAAGGATGATCTGACTGTCTCAACAGTATAGTTTATACATATATATACAGATGTATGTATATTTTGTTTGTTCCTTGTTTGTTTTGGTTTAAAGAAATATTTGTCAAAGCCTCGTCGCAAGATATTGTAATCCCTATGATAAATTCTCCTGTTAGGGTCACCACCATACGCTTGAGCGTGTTGTTGATCCTTAAAGGCATATGTACGCGCTCCCGTGTTTACAAAGTGTAGTTTGCCCATAATCGATGTCAAACGCACCATAAGACCATGTAATGACGATATGTCGCAATGCGCGGACCATATACATGCATTACAGCTTGTTCTAGCCTCTGAAAAAGTGAGGATGTCAACAAAGACGCGGAGTTATTTCCCTTGCGTCAACGCTACCTCTGTTGGCAAATCTATAAATAGGACGATCCAGATGAAAAACAGTGAAAATGAACATACATGTATCTCAACATTGAAGGGGTCCTAGACCACAATATTTTGCAGGGAACTTAATTTAGCATGTCTCCAGCTGTTGGTAAAGCAATTAGCGTGTATATTCATCGAGTTAATATGCCTTTAACATGTATTATGTTGAATTATCTATGAATTGTTGATCCTTAACATGTATTATGTTGAATTATCTATGAATTGTTGAATAAACACTGTTTAAACCAACAGTATGACACGTTTCCGTAGCAAAACTATGATATGATTCCAGACCAGTATTTTAATATGTCGTCAAATAGTCCATAATACGAAACAGCGATACTTAAGTCGGGCAGCACAGCTCAGGAAACGAACCTCTCCTATAATCACAAACCCATCCCTCTCTCTCTTCAGCCATTAACCGACAACATCTACAGTCGTAAACCAACGCGTGATGGTCAGCGGAGTGAAAAACTGATACTAAAAGCGTGGAAATACCTCTCGTATATCTCCATACGATTTCCATTTACTTGCAACAGATACCCACAGCAGTGAAACACTGATGTCAGCAATCACTGGTAATGACGGCAATCAAATGGAATGAATCGCTCTACACAAAACACACACACACACACACACACACACACACACACACACACACACACACACACACCCCACCCCCACCACCACCACCACCACCACCACCCTCGTCTCGATTCCCCGTCTATGTTAAAACATTTAGTCAAAACTTGACTAAATGGAATAAAAGGTCACAATCCGAGAAACCCTCATCGCATGATAGGCTAATATAGCTATTCTGATGAACACGTGGGGGAATTCGGGGGCTGTGATTGGATGGTCTCTTCCGATCATCAAAGCATAATGCGGCAGAAGTCGGCCATTTTACTCAATATCCAAAAGCATATTGAGAAAAATGGCCGACGCATGATTCCGGTTCACCCATCTGTACCACGGCGATGTTTCTATCGACAACAGCATACACTGACAACTTAAAAAGCTGTTTCAACAACTGTGTTGTGAAGTCGAATGCACTTGGAGTCAGTTTTTCTTACAAAGTCAGAAAGCGTGTAGCGGTGTGCATGTCTGCGCGAACATGATGCGCGTAAGAAGTTTGTCTGCTATCAAAACCTGAGATCAACGCATCGACGCAAAAACTGTCATTTTGTAAGTTAGGAACAACAAATCAAGGTCATAACAGCTATATAATCGCTATTGTGTTTTCAGCGTAGCAATAGGGTCCGATATTTAGACTCGAACAAGTATAATGCGACTCGTCTTCGACTCGTCGGCATTATACTTGTCTCGTCTAAATATCGGACCCTATTGCTACGCTGAAAACACAATAGCTGTTACTACTTCGTCTGCGGAGCTGTAAACAAACGCTCCACACCTATATTTACCTTGCTTCGTGTGGGTTTTTTTTTATTCAGTTGCATAAATACAAAGCCGTAATTGAATGTTATGACAAAGGAGCACAACAAGATACACTTATAAATGGGCTCTTAGAGACAAACGAGTAATGTGGAAGACGATATTGTAAATGCATTATATTTAAACAAATGAAAACAAGAACAACAACAACAACGATAGCTATAGCAACAGTGGTACGGAAAACTCACACACACAACACACACACACACACACTCTCTCTCACACACACACACACACACACACATAGAGACACACACATAGAGACACAGAGGACAATCAGATACAGGGAGAGAGAGAGAGAGAGAGAGAGAGAGAGAGAGAGAGAGAGAGAGAGAGAGAGAGAGAGAGAGAGAGAGAGAGAGAGAGAGAGAGAGAGAGAGAGAGAGAGAGAGAGAGAGAGAGAGAGAGAGAGAGAGAGAGAGAGATTGCATCCACTATAGATCAATTCAATGCTCTAATAACAAAATGACTAAACATATGGTATTAACAAAAACGTTTGCTGTCTAATATAAATTTCTGAATCTGATGAAACAGCGCTATGTTTTCAGCCAAGGACTTGTCACTATTACCGTACACAGCACACAAAACAGTAATATTATTCTTATCTGGTAAAGTATCAATAGTGGTTGCTCTAACATTCGTGTACAATGGACAGTCAAATAAAAAGTGTTCACAATTTTCAACATGAAAACCACACCTGCAGAAAAAATCATTTGTCAAATGTCTTTTAAACATATCTGCATTTAAATCACTAATCTCTAATCTTAATTTACAGTGAATGATTTCTGCTTTTCGAACTTTAGAGTAGACATACTGGGGAATTGCAGGGTCATCTCTTGACAAAAAATCTTTTGAAACAACCAATTGAATTCGTTTGCTTTATATGATCAGGTAATTCATTCCATAGAGATGTTGCAGAAGGAAAAAAGGAATGCTTATATAATTCAGTTCTACATCGAAACATTTGCCTATCATATGGTTTGCGTCGGTAATACGGATTTACTGCTGAAATGAGAGATGGTAAGTAATCAAGTAAATACACTGGCGTGTGTTTAGCTTATTGTTACGTTATTTTTCTAGAATGTATGTATTTGATGTTATGTTAAATAGTATGTTCTTATGCATAGTTAATATGTAAGCGCGGAGAGCATAGACTACTGTGGTTCGCGCTATATAAGCTGCCATTAGTAGTAGTAGTAGTAGTAGTAGTAGTAGTAGTAGTAGTAGTAGTAGTAGTAGTAGTAGTTGTAGTAGTATTAACACTTTCTACCCCACATATGTTGACCAAGTTTTTTTTAGCCGAGACCAGCTGTGCTGCAGTAGGTCACTCAGAATTGTAGTAAATATGTAGTAACTGTGTATCAACACGCTGGAATGCAGGCGTTAGATCGACGTTACAGGAAGCGACTGAAGCTAACAGTCTGAGCGGATATATCCGTACCTGGTCAGATAGAGCCATATGAGTGGGAGACAATGAGTTAAGCACAGCAGATGTGCCCATGCTTTTACACGGGATGAGAACATCGTTTTACTATAACACATATCGAACACCCGGAAGAGGGGCTGCTTTGTGTGCAAAGTAAAACAGTTTTGCTGAGTTAATTTCGTAACTGACATCCACGTCAATCTGTAGAATCAGTTCTATATTTATAAACAAAAAGTATCGATCTATACATGACAGCAACCGGATTGTTGGAATGTGTCCATAGTAACCCATGTAGAACCTGTGGTGGTGACCAACGCGTGAGCTCAGAAAAGTATACGTCACTGACCGAGGACCGAGGACTCAGAGCAACACTGTAAAAAAGATGTCTACGTTACAAAACGATACGAATCCTTTGCTCACTCAATCGTAAACCAACGCTTGCCGATTCTACAGACTTCGTATCTCTCTATTCAACGGTTGTGACCATATAAAACATATTTCTGAATCTTAAACCAATCGTCAAGTAATGAACCGAACTATTGCTCACTGAATAGTTCACCAAGGCTTGTCAATCGTGTAGAACTCTCATCTCTTTTAAATAGTTTTAATGAACCGAACAATTGCTCACTGAATCGTAAACCAAGGCTTGTCAATCGTGTAGAACTCTCATCTCCTTTAAATAGTTTTAATGAACCGAACAATTGCTCACTGAATCGTAAACCAAGGCTTGTCAATCGTGTAGAACACTCATCTCCTTTAAATAGTTTAAATGAACCGACCTATTGCTCACTGAATCGTAAACCAAGGCTTGTCAGTCGTGTAGAACACTCATCTCCTTTAAATAGTTTTAATGAACCGACCTATTGCTCACTGAATCGTAAACCAAGGCTTGTCAATCGTGTACAACTCTCATCTCTTTTTAATAGTTTTTCTCATTAAAACACTCTTACTGAATATTAAAACTATCGTCAAGAAGTGAACAGAACTTTTGATAGTAAAAGCTAAAGAATGCCGTCGTTTTCTTTGATGGCATGCATGTTTCTACGTGGGCGAAAAAAGACGGTATTTATTCTACTTAGCTTAAAACCGACTGAAGCAGGTATTGAAATGATGCGCACAGCAAAATACGATACGAATCTTCTGCGCACTCAATTGTATGCGGACAACGACTTCTTCTGCTATGTTGTAATCTTCTTTCCTCATTAAAACACGTCGACTGAATCGAAAGCCGATCGACCAGTAAAGAACGGACACGCTGCTACTGTCAATAAGATGGATAGGTCAAAATGCGATACGAATCTGTGCCCACTGAATTGAAAACCAACGCCTGCCAAACTTACAAAATACTCATCCCCTGTCCAAAGTTCTAACCCTTTTAGAACTCGTTGAATGATTCGTAGACCAATCGACCAATAATGAACCCATCGCCTTTTTATAGGTCTTGCCATTAAAATTGCCAATTGTATTGCAAACAAATCGTCAAGTAAAGAACGGAAGCATTGATGTTACAGAAAGGATGCTAATGGTAAAAACAAACCACGATAGTAATCCTTTGCCCACTTAATCGTACATTGACCCTTGCAAACCCAATACAAATCCCATCTCTTTTCAACAGTTCTCTCACTCACTCTCTCACTCATTCACTGATTTGTTAAACTGAAACACTGGCTCTGTAAAGATTATGCGTAAGTCAAAAACAATAGAAATATTTTGCCAACTCAATCGTGAACTAACGCGGTGAGATTCTACGAACGTCTCATCTCTGTCTGACGGTTGTGCCCACTAAATCGCAAACAAAGCGACCAATAAAGAATGAAAAGAGTACGTCACTTCACGATGGGCATCTCTTTATGTGCAATCAATCGTAAAACCACGCCTGCCACTTATATGTACAGTTTCTCCTGTCCGTTCAATAATGCTGCCCATTAAAATCGCCAACCGAATTGCAAACCCTTTGAAACGTAATTAACCGAACCATTGATAGATAGTACGACTCCAAACCAGATAGACTGCAAAGGGTCCAAAATCAACAATCTAAAAAAGAAAGCAGGTTAAGCTTATGGAACGTTTAATTATAGAGACAAAACGAACCATTTACAAAAAACGTCAACCTATCAGTCTTGAAAGATAAAGTTACTAAACAGACACAGTTCGATGGTAACTATATAGTACTGTGACATCTCTCAATTGTTGTTGTGTATCTTGCTTCCCCACATTAAAGATCGGTAGCTCAAAGTTCTTGTGAATTTTTAGTTTTGCATATAATTAAACGTTTCATAAACCTAACCTTTCTAGTTTTTATTTTTATTCTTGGTAGTACGAACAAAAAGTCTAGTAAAACAAAAATGATAGCATTCTTTTGTGCACTCAATCGTAAATGGACGGCTGTTAATCCCATACAGATCTTATCGCCTGTTCATTAAGATCATGTGATTCTGATACGAATGGACTCGGCGATAATATCAGTCATGCATTAGAAAGCAGGATGGATGAGACACTGTCCATTTTAACGGTCAGTGACATGAGTATTTATCATCTGTCTTTGGTCATTGTTGATTACATTGTCAATTCAGGACTGTTATAGACTAGTGTCAGTGGGTATTGTAAATCTCGAGATTGTCTTTGCTGTGACCAAATAAAAAGTAAAAAAACAAAGGTATGTTGTGGGAACGTTTTATTATTGACAAAACAAAACATGACGTTCACAGATATATTTTTTATTTATTTGTATAAGCAGATATAGTTTTTTTTGATTTGTGACCAAGTAAGGAACGTTTAAAAACATGACTGTGAAACAGTCGTCTGTCAATTTGATTTAATTTAATTTTTTTAAACACCCTGTATATGGTGCTCGCTGAACAGTGTGCGGGATGTGAAGCATCTCATCGTCCCTAAATCGTCAGTGTGGGTCTGTCATTTTTTTTTTTTTTTTTTTCGTACATGGGCTGAAACTCCCACGGCTTTTACGTGTATGACCGTTTCTACCCCGCCATTCAGGCAGCCATACGCCGCCTTCTGGGGATGCATGCTTGGTATTTTCATGTTTCTATAACCCACCGAACTCTGACATGGATTACAGGATCTTTTTCGTGCGCACTTGGTCTTGTGCTTGCGTGTACACACGGGGGTGTTCGGACACCGAGGAGAGTCTGCACACAAAGTTGACTCTGAGAAATAAATCTCTCGCCGAACGTGGGGACGAACTCACGCTGACAGCGGCCAACTGGATACAAATCCAGCGCGCTACCGACTGAGCTACATCCCCGCCCTGGGTCTGTCATAAATACATACTTATTAGCGAATGCATGTTATATAGAGTTCAGCATAGCATTCTCTTTGTCGCGAGGCCAAAACTGTACTGTTTAGGGTTAGGGTTAGGCTTATAATTTGATATCCAAACAGTCACCGGTACTCTTTTTTTTCGTGTGCATTTTTCATTACTTAACTTTGAAATGGAGTCGTGCTGATGTAAGCACGAACTCTACATTGCCTGCATAGATAATAGATTTGTTTCGAACCAAAGTGTACACACCGTGTCTCTACCTCTCTCAGTTGAGCATAGAATTATTTTTGGCTCACGTAAGTGTAGCCTATGCGATCGTAACTTTGTCTGTCTGTGCGTGCGTGCGTGCGTGCGTGCGTATGTGCGTATGTGCGTGCGTGCGTGTGTATGTCTGTGGTAGAAACTCTAACATTTGAAGACGTCACATTACATTGACGTCACATTATGACGTAAGAGGGTTAGACGTCACGCGAAGGAAGTACTGAAAGTCTCGGTCATTATTATTTTGAGCGGGCCGAGACTAGTTGGCAGTCGTGTCCCTGTAAGTAGGCTACATGCAGACAGACAGATCTAGATCTAGTGTCTCGCTTTCTTGCACAGTTTCACCTATGCTCTTTCTGTGTGTGTGTGTGTGTGTGTGTGTGTGTGTGTGTGTGTGTGTGTGTGTGTGTGTGTGTGTGTGTGTGTGTGTGTGTGTGTGTGTGTGTGTGTGTGTGTGTGTGTGTGTGTGTGTGTGTGTGTGTGTGACGGAGTGATTGAGTTTGTGTTACTGTTTGTCGATTTCTTACGTGAGCCTTGATGGCTTCGCCTCTTGTTATTGTAAGTATTATGCTGATAACAGTCCACGAATTTGGCTGTAAATGAAGCCGTTGGACAATAACCATCCGTAGGCATATGATCAACGAAGTAAATACGTACATAAATGGCTATGACATAAGCTCTTTTCATCTCCGATCACGCATGATCAATCAAGAACGGGTGATCAATCTTATCGCCATCGCAACTCCGGGTCATTAGCGTGGACTTAAAACTGTCAAGAGGGACAATACATATACGGTCATGCAGGGGCGGATCTGGGGGGGGTGCAATGGGTGCAATTGCACCCCCCCCCCCCCCCCCAGCGGGACAACAAACAAAAAAAACAAAAAAAGAAGAAAAATGTATCACCTGAAAATAGCACTTTACACGCTCAGATTGCACCAGATTGCACAATTTTGCTTCCTTTTTAAAAAAAAATTCCGGGGGCATGCCCCTGGACCCCCCTAGCATGCTCGGCGCTTCGCGCCATCGGTTCGGCGCTTCGCGCCTTCGCTGATAAGATACAAAAAACAAAACAAAAAGAACTTTGCACCCCCCACTTTCAAAACCCAGATCCGCCCCTGGGTCATGAGTCCTCGCGCTGGACAGAGTGCGTATGGCTGAAGTGGACAGGAGGAGCGCAAGTAACACCGTTTATTACTATCAGTGATTCAGATCATTACAGGCCCGTAGAGTAGAATTAACACTGACTAGAGACATTACAGTGTTCTAGATGGTCGAACGTGCAGCAAAGACCTGTACGTGTACGTGTAGATATTGCGTCACCCGTGACTCACTTTTTTCTCCAATGTTCCAAATGCATACGTTGTTTTGCTACCACCATGACTGCAGATCTTGGCAAAAGCGTGATGTAAAAACTAGATTTGATGACGTTACCCGTACACGTCCTGAAAAGTGCTGATCTAGATCTAGATCTTGCTAATAACGTACACACGGCCATTTCGTTGTCTTCTTGGACAGAGAGCTTGGCGCTGAAACAGTGCAAGCCACTCATCCTCCACCTCATTTCCCCCAAAAACCATCCACTCCCCCTACTCAACCCAAACCCTCCCGACCCCACCCCTTGCCCCTTGCCGCACCCTTTAACCGCAACGACACTTCTCCCCTTCGCACTCAACTCCAAAACTACTTACCCCGCCATTTACCACCTCTTGGGGGTTACTCAGTGGTCAAGCAATATACGAATCCCTGGACAATGAGATTACGGTGATACCGTGCCCCCTTGATGAAGTGGACAGTCCCAAGTGGTCAAGAAGGACGGTTCGGAGGGCAGTGGCCACAGTTTAGGGCCGGGGTGCACGAAGAAGTTAGGCCAAAAAAAAAAAATTGTCTGTTTAGGGTAACCCGACCGACCCTATCGATTTGGCGCCGACCCAAAAACTTTTTTTTGATTTAAAAAAAAAAAAGAAAAAAAAAGAGGTAAAAATGCTAAAAAGAGACATTTGGCGTTTCTTTCTCTCCCTTTCTCTCTGTTTTATTTATACGTTAGTTTTGAAACATGTATTTATCAAATATAAGAAGTGAATGTTCAGCCAACATAGCATTTACACACACACACACACACACACACACACACACAAAAAAAAAAAAAAAATTACCTACCTACCGACCCTACTTTTTTTGGTCATGTTACCCTAAACAGACAAATTTTTTTTTGGCCTAACCAAACCGGGTGGGAGCCAGCCGCGGTGTTCGATCGGTTGACATTGAGATTTGTTGTGACTGTGTTGTGAATCAGACTGCGCGGTTTGCTCCCTCCCGTTTGGGTGGTACCCACTTTCGGTTCGTGCACATCAGCCTAGGGCGTTGGGTTCATGGAATGCGGAGGAGGAAGGGGGGGGGGGTTCTTGCAAAGGATGGTTCAGGGGTTGGAAGGGAGAGAGGATGAGAGAAAGAGTAGGCGGAGTTGGTTTCAAATTCAAATCTTTCCTACATGTTATTTGATTGGATGACGTGGAAAACAACATTCGTCTAGTAAAGGATGGTACGGGGGTAGGGTGGCAGGCGGGGGGGGGGGGGGGGGGGGGGGCGTCTTGCAAAGGATGTTTCCGGGGTTGGAGGGGAGAGAGGATGAGAGAAAGAGTAGGCGGAGTTGGTATATAAGTCAAAATCCCTCCTACATGTCATTTGATTTGATGACGTGGGAAAACAATATTCGTCTCAAAGGTAGATGAGGTAGACCAAAGTAATCTTAGTGGTTGAAAGGTAGGCCAAAGTAATCTTAGTGGTTGAAAGGTAGGCCAAAGTCACAAGGATGGATAGGCTCAGATGAGACAAAGATAGATGAGCACGCTGTCTTTAAAGAAACTCCCTGATAATTGTCATTTAATTGAAAAAGCTGGCAAGGAATACAACACAAGCCATCTGATTGGCTGAAAGGTAGGCTGCAATGCATTTGATTGATTAGTAAGGAATTAAGGCGAAGATAAGAGAGGAGGAAGATGTCGAGTTCAAGTAAGGTCTTTTTCCTTGTGATCATTCCGATTCGTGGACAAGAAAACAAATCTAACTGATTGATAAGGTGGACATACGTCGTTTGATTGGCTGAGAAATAGGCTACCGTTCTTTGATTGGTTGGTTGATAAGAGATCAGACAGGATAAAGACAGATTGTATGGGGTCCATGAACGAGGGTTCCCGGTAGCTCAGCTGGTAGAGCACTGGACTTGTGATCGAAAGGTCGCTGGTTCGAATCCGGGCCGGGACGGACACGGGTCAACTTTATGTGCAGATCCAGAGACGGTATCCATCTCCCACCCCCGTGTCACCACAATGGCACGTTAAATATCTTGGTCATTCTACCATAAGTGCAGATGGCTGATACCACCTAAACACGCATACATCAAAAGCTGTGAGGCCGTAAAAACTCAAATCGTATTAGTATAAACCAATTCATGTCCAATATAGGCAATTAAGACCTGACGGACAATAAGCCCCTTAACATTTACTACTACTCCATGAACGATGTTTTCTCGCTACATTGTCATTAATCCTCCGATGACGGATTACGGCTGCCTATATGGCGGGGTGATTAGAAACGATCCAGCACCTAATCGTCTTATCTGGTTGACAGAATTAACTACTCTATACCAAGGGGCTCCGCGACTATTTGAACAACATCAACGACAACAACAACTACTACTACTACAACAACAACAACGACAGCAGCAACAACAACAACTACATCAACAACAACAACTACAACAACAACTACAACAACAACAACTACAACAACAACAAGATGGTCATTTATTTTGCTGGGGTCCTGATTGGCCTATTATGGTCCGCTGGACCCGAAAAGCAATAGCTAACTAACTAACATTTATTTTGTTGGTCAAAAAGGCCTTCAGATAAGGATCAGGAAACCAACGGTCGTGTGATTCGCCGTTTAGGGTAAAAAAGGATCATTTGAGTGATCATTATTTTGATTGGCTCGTTGTCTGTCTCGTTTGAAAAAGTAGGTCATAAGTCTTGTAGTTTGTTTCAAAAGTTTAATTTGAAATCTGACTGTCCTAGCTATCAGAGAAAGAGGTTACTTGATTGGCTGTTGACGTTAATATTGGGCTATGAACATAGCGTACTCTACTACAGGCCTACCCGTCACGCATCTGGGGGCCAGATGTGGGGGCCTATGCTCGCGAGCAAGGGAAGCAACCCAGGCGAAACATAAGTCGTAACTGATCTTCCGGTTTAAATCGCGTGTTGTCAACATGGGCAAAAAGTGCTGTGTTTTTGGATGTAAAACTGGTTATTTGTCTGAAAAAGCCTCAGAAAAGGATAAACAAATATCTGTGTATAGATTCCTGACGGATGAAAGTGAGCGTAAAGCCTGGATTTCTGCTATACCGAATGCAAATCTATCAATCACGAACGACACAGTTGTGTGTGAACTGCATTGGCCGTCCGACTTTGAAACTGTAACCAAGAAAGGTAGACAGAGACCTAAGCATCCACCTTCTGAATGGCCAAATGTTCCGCCTAGCCAGATTCCCACTCCTGCTCTCTCTCCCAGATCAACGAAACGAACATTGTCCTCACAACGCAGTGTGGAGGAGGATCAGATGGCAGAATTGTTGAAGCAGGATGCCTTGACGTACGAGGATTTGAGGGACACACTTGTAGGAAATAAGAAAGACTCCCACGAACCCATCGTTGCCTATCGTGATGACGAAGCTTTAGTAGTTCAGTCAAAGAAATTTTGCAGTGGAGTGCCTAAATTCGTTATAAGAATCTCTCCAGATCTGACTTTTGAAAACTTCCATACCGGCATTAAATGCACTGCTTCGTCACTGTCGAAAAACAGAATAACCAGCTTCAAAACTTGGTCAGCATTTGAGGAAAATTTTCGTTTTTTAAGCTGCCTTGAGACTGATAACAAGAAGATAGTTATTAAGGAACAACTGCAGGCTATGGGGACACCAGTTGTTGGCAAGCCAGTGTACAGCCCTGAGACAATAATCAGAGCCTTTAAGTACTTCACAACATCTCGTGCACTTTATCAAAGGCTGAGGATTGACTTTCAGCTGCCTTCAGTCCAGACTGTAACTCGCATAACCTCGAAAGTAGCCAAATTGGACGAGGAAACATTCTCAAAGGCTGTGTTTCAGAATCTTGAGGAGAGGCAAAACCTTTGTGTGGTGCTGCAAGATAAGGTGTATGTTAACAAAATGATCCTGTATCATGGTGGGCAAGTCTTCGGCAGAAGTGTTGACAACCCGGAGTGCTTAGCAAAGACCGTTTTGGGCATAATGGTGTCATGTATGTTTGGAGGGCCAACCTTCTTGTCTAAGGTGTTGCCTGTCCACAGACTCAGCTCAAACTTCCTGCAGGAGCAACTTTAGCTCTCCATGGAGTGTATCGGAGCATCAGGAGGCACCGTGAAGGCCATCGTGTGTGATGGAAATAGGACAAATCAAGCCCAATTTAAGTCTTTTCTGGCAGAGCCGGAGCAACCATGGCACACACAGTCTGGACTTTCTCCTCTTTGATTATGTTCACCTGCTCAAAAACATAAGGAACAATTGGCTCACTGAGACTACTGGAGAGCTGGAGTTTCATGACAATGGCATCAAGAGAACAGCTAAATGGAGTCATCTTAAAGAACTGCACAAGTTGGAGGATGGCAGCCTGGTCAAGATGTCAGACTTGACAGATGTTGCCGAGTCACCAAAGCAGATCGAACGACAGAAGGTAAATAACATGTTTTTATGAAATAGATAAACCAATAAGAAACAAAAGCAGAATAATAATTTCATATAGGAACATTTTATTTATCATTCAAATTTAATTTGTGTCAATCAAATCACAAAGTATGCATATCATGTACAGGGCCAAATCAAATGTGACCCTCCACCACGGAATGAGTCGCATGTCACCTTTGCATGATTTTCATATGTGTACATTTTCCTAAAGAGTTTTTTATGCTCTATGCAGTGGTGAAAACCGTTTTAGAAAAGAGCGAAAACTGTTTGAGTTATAAGCCTGTGACTAAGGTGACCCTCACACTGTTACCAGACACTCCCCTGACTTATATTAAGCCTAGCGCAGAACCGCGCGAGGTGACATGCGACTCATTTCGTGGTGGAGGGTCACAAATAATTAAGAGGGGAGGGGCACATACATTCTAATAGGGGGTTTGGTCTCTTATTCATTAACATTGCAGTGATACAAACATAATATATAGTTGTATAATTTTACTTTTAGTATTTTATGATTTCAGAAAGAAATCACCATAAGTGAAAAAGTTTTGGGTTGAATTAGAATATTACTTTGTGATTTAGATTATCCATAAAAACAATTATAAGACAAATTGACCACATCATTTATTTATTCTTATTTTACTTAATTTTCAGGTATCAACATGCCTCAGAGTGTTCAGCGAGAAGACACACCAAGCACTGCTGAACCACTTAGGAATGGAGAAATTCCAGGGAGTAGAAGACACTGCTCTCTTCATCAACAAGGTGATAACTTGGTGGAAAATCCTGAATGTCCGGTCAGCTTTCAAGGATGCGCGTCTGAGGGATGAACTTCAAGCTGTGATTAGGGACCCTGCTGATGGAAGACTGGACACTATTCTGGAATTTGGGGACATGGCTCTTCAGATGGCTGGCAGACAGGAGAAGAGGCAGAAACAGCTCACTAAGGACACTGCACACGCCATCAATCACACCTAGTACCTGCCATGGTGTTGTGGCCTTATGCAGAGAGCTGCTTCAGACATGCTATCATGAGTATGTGATGCTTGGGCTGTTCTCCACAGACCCCTTGGAGAAACAGTTCAGTAAGCTTCGTCAGGGTTCTGGGGGGACCTATATTATCAATGTGCAACAGATTATGGAGAAAACATCCTTTCAAAAGGCCAAGCTGACTCTTCGCACTGACCAAGCTCAGCTGCAAGCCGAGGCAGCAGGACACTCTTGCCCGCAGTGTGACTTTCAACTGGAATCGGATGAAAAAGCGTGTAAGACAGCCGACAACTTGGAAACTCTGGAACAGTCACTTTCAACTGAGACAATCTCTGTGTTAGTGTACATAGCTGGATATATCACCAGAAAAGACCCTGAGTCAAGTGAAGAGTCCCTGCTGGAACAAACATCATACTACCACCAGAAGTATGGACAAAATATGGACTCTTTAGACAGAGGCGGCCTCAACGTTCCCTCTGATCGGGCGTGCCAGTGGACCATTTTTTCCTTCATATTGTTCAATGTTCTAAAGAACTCTGTGTGTAGGAAATCCCTGTGTAGGATCACCATTGAACTCTCTGTCACCTATGAATTTGACATGGAAGATAGACATGGTAGGATTCTGTCAAATATCCTTCTGAAAAAACACAGCTATGCATCCACACCTCGGTCAGGGAAAGAGCCTGCCTTGAAAGTGCTGAAGCTGTCATAACACACTCTATAGTTATATTTTGGGTAAGTAAAAAGCTTTTTCATGCAGGTCTTGTCTTCTATAATCTATATCTTCCTTAGTGTGTGTGTTTAACAAAATGACACTCAAAGTCAAAAATTGTGTCACACTTCAAATAATGTCAACTTAACACTTAATTTTCTCTTCTGTCTGACCCCTCTTTCTTTGTCAAAGTTGAAGCTCAACACAGGACAGCTATTTGTGTGTGTCTGTGTGGGTGTACATCTACATACATGTGTGGGTGTACATGTGTGTGTGTGTGTGTGTGTGTGTGTGTGTGTGTGTGTGTGTGTGTGTGTGTGTGTGTGTGTGTGTTTGTGTCTGTGTGTTTTGATGTTAGTAGAGAATGTTTGGAAAACTTAATCTTTATGCATGTTTTCTGTTTTTGCGAGTGCCCTGAGTTCTCCGAGGTGATATTATTATTTTAATTACACTGTACAGGGTCTTCTTCACTATAGTATAATCATTCCAGGAATTATTATTCCTTAAACTTTGCTGGCTTGAGTTGTTGTTTCACAAGTTAGTATCACTGCACTGTACTAATAAAGTAATAGGTAGTCTTATTTCTATTACGATAACGCCATAACCAATAATTTATTCAATGACATTAACATAATTCAGCCTGCTTGTTTTATATCATAGTTGTTTAAACTGGATCAGACCTTCTCTAAGCATTTTAGGAAAGTTCTGTGAAAAATTATCCCAAAACTACCGATTGTCAATAGAGATGCAGTAGGCCCCCACATCTGGCCCTCAGATGCGTGACGGGTAGGCCTGCAGTAGAGACCGCCATGGCTATGAAGCTTTTTAGAAATGAGGACATCCGGCATATGATTTGTTTGAAAGGGCATCGATACCCGCAGGATCTATTCAAGGTGCGCGCGCGTGTGTGTGTGTGTGTGTGTGTGTGTGTGTGTGTGTGTGTGTGTGTGTGTCTGTGTCTGTGTCTGTGTGTGTCTGTGTGTGACCCTCTTTCTCTCTGTGTCTCTGTCTCCCTGTCTCTGTCTCTGTCTCTGTCTCTGTCTCTGTCTCTCTCTCTCTCTCCCCCCCCCCCCCCCCCCCCCCGATCGCGAAATTTGTTTTCACACGTCAGTTGCGGGCTTTCAATCCCGAAGGCTGGTTCCGAGTAACTACGAACGTAAACGGAAGTTCCGATGTTTACCAAGTCAAAGAGCCGAGTCGAACACTATCCTTGCGTCATCCAGAGATACTGTACAGATCTCTGCGTCATCTTTGCAAGCAGCTTCGTGATTTCAAAATGTTTGCTGTGTGCAACACATGTTCAACGACAACATCTAATACGGATATTTTGGACTAGAGGAATACCCGGCTTCGCCGGGGTGAATCGCGAGACAGAGACAGACAGCGTGGCGGTTCACCACATTCACCTTTGAAGGCGAAGTCCTGTCAAACGGGATTGAGAATTTTAGAGCTTATTTCTTAGCCCTATATTATCTGTTGTGGCTTCTCAAATGCCAGAATATACAGACAGACAAAAGCCGCTAGACCACATCACAAACAGAACTCTACAATACACAGGTGTTGCCCACACACACACAAACACACACACACACACACACACACACAGAAGCCGTATATATATATATGTATATCTATATCTATAAATATATAGAGATAGGTGACAGTGTATTTTTCGCGTGGCTATAAATTGATTCGACCTTTTCACTTTGACAGTAAGAACAACTTACGGGTGCAAGGGAAGCGTTCTGGACAGCGCAGTGACATTCTAAAAATAGTAACGTAGAAACGGGAATATGGATTGAAGCCACACGAAGGAAGGGAGATAAACGCAAAACACTGGAGAAGATAAGGAAGAGTTACTGGGAATGGTGAAATGAACAGAAAAACCAAAATCGGTTCAGCGCTGCGCGCTGAGAGCACGTGTTGAAATATCTCATCGATGATATTGTGTCCGGGGTGTAGCTGAATACGGTGTCCAAATTTGAAAAAGATCCACCGAGAACTTTGGCTTTGGTGTGTCGGTATGGGGGCCCGGGTAGCTCAGGTGGTGTTGAAATATCTCATCGACCAGATTTTGTGCAGGGCGTATCTGAATATGGACACCAAATTTGAAGCAGATCCATCGAGAACTTTGGCCGTGCATGGCGATTACACACACACACACACACACACACACAGACAGACAGACACTAGTCGTATATATATATATATAGATGTTTTGAAGGAAAGAACTTCTTTTTCTTGTTGTAAAACTAAAATACACCTTCTAATTAAAAAGCATGCACGCGTATGGGAGCCAAAAACCGCATGCATACTGGCACACGCTGATGCTGGTGATTCTGACTGTACACTGTTACAACTTAGATCTAACTGAACTTGATCACGTTACTCGTTAGATCATCAGTGCTAATTTTTTTGTAGAAACTAAAAAGGCACTCGGAGTCCAGTAACAACATATTGAAGTATCTGTGAATGTGTTTCTGGCAATTAGGTGAAAGGCTCTGTGACGATTTTACCAGTTGGTCTAGGGTATAGACGATTAGTTGAGATGCACACAATCTCCTTCTGCGCTTACACTGTTTTCTCTTTCCCAAAGAATACTCAACAGCGTAATCTTAGTTTGAACAATTTCTTTTATAATTAGCTAACTAGATATTGTTCAACATTCACAGCATCCTCTATTTACTACAGGTTAATTCATAAATAGATGCCCACAATGGGAGAACACAATGTTATTCTTCTTCAAAAGTTTCTGGTGACAAACACAGTTTCTAGGACATATGATGACGATGGGTTATAGTGTTAATCGCTTAGCTTGAGGTCGAAGAAATAATGAAGACAGGATGACGAACGGCAAATATGGGGTCGACGAGGATCCAGTGACGAACAGGTCGACGACGCCAACAGATACAGCAGGTTACACCAAGTGGTTATTCTTCGTCGAAGTACAGGTTAGCGAATTCAGTGTAGATACAGGTATATAAATAAAACAGCTGATCCAATCCTCAGTGAAGAGAATTCAGTGTCTACACACAAAGTGTAGCATACCGTCAACAAATCTTTCATCTAGCAACATGTAAAATAAAACAGAACATGTTTCAGCATCTTGAGAAATGGAACACAAATTACCTATTTGTGTCATCTACTTTCTTCAAACGAACAGACAAATGATTACATGAACACACACTAGGATTGGCTTCATCAGAAAGTTACTGATTATGAATCGTTTACTGACCTGTCTAGAATCTTTCGTACAGGACTTCTTCGGGTCTTGACGAACAGACTGGAACTGATCGTTGGTTTCACGTTACGATAAATGTTGTCTGTTGCCAAGCAATTCCTAGGTTACATTGCTCTCGAGTGAACGAGAAGGTTATTAAACATGAAGCAATTCTACACATTGACATTGCTTCATGACACTATCGTTGGTCTTAGCAATAATATTATGTTTTAAGAAACACTTTCCACACCTTCGTGTTTCCTAGACAAGAGACAAGGTTACGAAAATAACGTCATAGACATTTACATTGTGACGTCACTTTGACGAATACAGTCTCGGCTTACTATCTAGAGAATCTTTGGAGATTCACTGTCTCGATTAGCTTATGCTGACTGCCGCACAAAGTAAATCATCACAGGCTCCTAATATGGACCGGCTCCTAATATGGACCACCTCCTGTTCTGACAAACTAACGGCGCTAGAGCGCTCAAAACAATTTCATTCGCTTTATTCACCCTCTCTGGATAAGTTGCACATGTTAAAACAGTTGCAGAAACACAAACCTCAAAACCGTTTGGCTTTTTCGCTTTTTTTCACTTTTGGCAGCGTTCACTCTAAATGTGCCGCATAGAACAGACTCGTTTCTGTCCACAGCCAAAGCTTTCATAACACAAAAATGGCTATATATGACAGCTAAGACAGTATTTGTTACATTTTAACAGTGTGTACCCCGAGTTTCTACTGCAAACAAAAAATAATAGCAAAACCTCAAAGTATGTGTGAGTCCCCTAATATGGACCACCTTCAACAAATCGAAGAAAATAAAAACTAAAGGCAATTTTAATTAATTCATTAAGAAGCTTGCTGAAAATAACCTATAACTAGCCCTCGAGATTTAAAAAAAATATAACAAATAGTCTTTTTTTTTTGGAAGTTGATAATTTCACTTATTTTCACTCTGTTTTTGATAAGCTTCTTCAGTTTCCTGGTGTGCTTCAAATAATGCTCTCATCAACCCGAAACAGCTAAATCTAAAGCATATTTGAATTAGTCTGACTTGCACACTAAGTTGTATCATGTTATTTTGAAGTATAGGGGGCTTTATACAGTGATTCGTGAAGGCTGCTTCACTGGGTCCATATTGGGCGCCCAGGCTCCTAATATGGACCATTTGTGATTTTTTCTGTATTTGATTTTTGCTGACGGTTTATCAAAGCTATTTCAGTCTAATTAGGCCTAACTGTTAAACTAAGAAAGAAGGACTACCAACCACAAAATGAAACTTCTTTGCAAGAAAACAAGCTAGTTATCAGCAATAAACAACAAGTCGCGTAAGGCGAAAATACAACATTTAGTCAAGTAGCTGTCGAACTCACAGAATGAAACTGAACGCAATGCAACGCAGCAAGACCGTATACTCGTAGCATCGTCAGTCCACCGCTCACGGCATAGGCAGTGAAATTGACAAGAAGAGCGGGGTAGTAGTTGCGCTGGGAAGGATAGCACGCTTTTCTGTACCTCTCTTCGTTTTAACTTTCTGAGCGTGTTTTTAATCCAAACATATCATATCTATATGTTTTTGGAATCAGGAACCGACAAGGAATAAGATGAAAGTGTTTTTAAATTGATTTGGAAAATTTTATTTTGATAATAATTTTTATATATTTAATTTTCAGAGCTTGTTTTTAATCCGAATATAACATATTTATATGTTTTTGGAATCAGCAAATGATGGAAAATAAGATAAACGTAAATTTGGATCGTTTTATAGAAAACATATTTTTTTTACAATTTTCAGATTTTTAATGACCAAAGTCATTAATTAATTTTTAAGCCACCACGCTGAAATGCAATACCGAAGTCCGGGCTTCGTCGAACATTATCCGACCAAAATTTCAACCAATTTGGTTGAAAAATGAGGGCGTGACAGTGCCGCCTCAACTTTCACGAAAAGCCGGATATGACGTCATCAAAGACATTTATCAAAAAAATGAAAAAAACGTTCGGGGATTTCATACCCAGGAACTCTCATGTCAAATTTCATAAAGATCGGTCCAGTAGTTTAGTCTGAATCGCTCTACACACACACAGAGAGAGACAGACACACCCACACACACACACACACACGCACATACACCACGACCCTCGTCTCGATTCTCCCCTCTACGTTAAAACATTTAGTCAAAACTTGACTAAATGTAAAAAGTGGTCCATATTAGGGGCCCTTCCCCTAAATGGGAACTCTGGTGTACGAGAGGTCTTCTGCTGCAGTGCATGGTGTCTAGATCTGGGTTTTGAAGGATTCCACCGAGGCTGATGATACTGCCTGTGGTGGGAGGGCGTTCTATTCGCCAATGGTGCGAGGAAAGAAAGACTGCTGTCTGTATGATGTTCTGCAGGCTGGGAGTTTATGAGCCTCAGCATGGATTGAGCGAGTGCTGAGTGCAATTCTGTTTGCTCTATCCTATTAATTCACACATTGACTCTGCAGCAGTGATGATCATTTCTAGATTGCAATCGGCAAAGTTCGTAGCTCGGATTGCACTCATTCCAGCGCTACCGTGTACTGGGTCAGCGAGACACGAACGACAACTCAAATCGATAAGCATCCGAACACATCGGAACTTCCGTTTACGTTCGTAGCTACTCGGAAATAGCCTTCGGGATTGAAAGCCCGTAACTGACGTGTGAATTTTTTTTCGCCCCCCGGTCTATCCGTGTCCTTGTCTCTCTCCCCCACTGTTCCTCATTTCCGCTAACCACCCCCCCCCCCCCCCCCCCCCCACTGTTCCCCGTTTCCGCTAACCAACCGCTAATGTATTTCTTTACATCCTTTGGGTATGCACAATGATTCATTGTTAACGTGCCATTCCCTCAGCAGAATAACAATCTCCAATTCCTCGTTGCAATGTCACGTTGTTTAATCGAGCCAGGTAGCATGTCATAACCACAGCTTCCAACACGCTCTGCTACTTAAGCTTCTGTAATCAATCACGGCCTAACTGTGTCACCGTGTCGGCACTAAGAGAGAACACGATCGTTTTCAAAACAAGGAAGCTGTGAACATCCACGGATCCGTTCCGGCATGCTTCCATTAGATCGCATATCAAAAATCTATAGCATGGTACAATGTAGTTTCCTGTGCAAAGGACTGGGTGGCCGAGTGGTAACGCACTTGCGCTCGGAAGCGAGAGGTTGCGAGTTCGACCCTGGGTCAGGGCGTTGGCAATTTTTTCCCCCCCTTTCCTAACCTAGGTGGTGGGTTCAAGTGCTAGTCTTTTGGATGAGACGAACAACCGAGGTCCCTTCGTGTACACTACATTGGGGTGTGCACGTTAAAGATCCCACGATTGACAAAAGGGTCTTTCCCGGCAAAATTGTATAGGCATAGATAAAAAATGTCCACCCAAATACCCGTGTGACTTGGAATAATAGGCCGTGAAAAGTAGGATATGCGCCGAAATGGCTGCGATCTGCTGGTCGATGTGAATGCGTTATGTATTGTGTAAAAAATTCCATCTCACACGGCATAAATAGATCCCTGCGCCTTGAGTCCGAGTCTGGAGATACGCGCGCGATATAAGATATGGGGCGGGGATATAGCTCAGTTGGTAGCGCGCTGGATTTGTATTCAGTTGGCCGCTGTCAGCGTGAGTTCGATCCCAGGTTCGGCGGAAATTTATTTCAGAGTCACCTTTGTGTGCAGACTCTCTTCGGTGTCCGAACTCCCCCCCGTGTACACTACATTGGGTGTGCACGTTAAAGATCCCACGATTGGCAAAAGGGTCTTTCCTGGCAAAATTGCTTAGGCACAGTTAATAATTGTCTACCCATACCCGTGTGACTTGGAATAATAGGCCGTGAAAGGTAAATATGCGCCGAAATGGCTGCAATTACTGGCCGTATAAAATTTCATCTCACACGGCATCACTGCAGAGCGCCTAGAACTGTACCCACGGAATATGCGCGATATAAGCCTCATTGATTGATTGATTGATAAGACTTCATATTACATAACAAAGTGGGAATCTCCTTTCCGCTGGGACATTATAAACACACACAAATCAAAAGCCCGGAGCGGTTACCTGTTTGCTGTTGCATCATTATACATGTTGATGGGTTGGTGTTTTTACATTTAGTCAAGTTTTGACTAAATGTTTTAACATAGAGGGGGAATCGAAACGAGGGTCGTGGTGTATGTGTGTGTGTGCGTGCGTGCGTGCGTGCGTGCGTGTGTGTAGAGCGATTCAGACCAAACTACTAGACCGATCTTTATGAAATTTTCCATGAGAGTTCCTGGTATTGATATCCCCGAACGTTGTTTTCGTTTTTTTGATAAATGTCTTTGATGACGTCATATCCGGTTTTTCGTGAAAGTTGAGGCGGCACTGTCACGCTCTCATTTTTCAACCAAATTGGTTGAAATTTTCGTCAAGTAGTCTTTGACGAAGCCCGGATTTCGGTATTGCATTTCAGCTTGGTGGCTTAAAAATTAATTAATGACTTTGGTCATTAAAAAATCGGAAAATTGTAAAAAAAATATTTTTTTATAAAACGATTCAAATTTACAATCATCTTATTCTCCATCATTTGCTGATTCCAAAAACATATAAATATGTTATATTTAGATTAAAAACAAGCTCTGAAAATTAAAAATATAAAAATTATTATCAAAATTAAATTGTCGAAATCAATTTAAAAACACTTTCATCTTATTCCTTGTCGGTTCCTGATTCCAAAAACATATAGATATGATATGTTTGGATTAAAAACACGCTCAGGAAGTTAAAACGAAGAGAGGTACAGAAAAGCGTGCTAACCTTCTCAGCGCAACTACTAAACCGCTCTTCTTGTCAATTTCACTGCCTTTGCCATGAGTGGTGGACTGACGATGCTACGAGTATACGGTCTTGCTGAAAAATTGCATTGCGTTCCGTTTCATTCTGTGAGTTCGACAGCTACTTGACTAAATGTTGTATTTTCGCCTTACGCGACTTGTTTTCTTTTAACTTCACCAACTGCATGTAAACGTAGGGGTTTTGAAAATAAATGTTGCCTTGTCTTGCCTTGCTGACTTTGTTTTCGCGCATGCTCACACAGCTAAAACATAGTTTCACCCTTTTTTTTTCAAAGCTTCATACCACCTTTTACCTTATAATTTTTATGGACATTCAAAATGACGCGTTTGACCATATAAGGAACATAAGTTGCAGTCAAAGAACACAAACACAGATAGATAGACATGGATACACCTTCGGCTCCCTCTGAACCTTAGTCTACTTTAATAAATTCAGTCAAAATTAATACTGGGGCCGGAGGGAGGGGGGGGAGATCGATTCGAGAGGGGATAGAAAGAAGGTGGTCGGGGTACGAAGAGGGGAACTAAGACAAGAAGCTCAGGAATACCCGAGATTAGTCGAGTGTTGCCTGAATGTTACAACATTTTATTGATCCAACAAAGGAAATTAAATTGGTCATCAGCACATATAGGTCATTAATTAATAATTATAAAAGAATAAGAGAAGAAAATTCATAAAACCCATGATAACAAAAAAAATATCTAAAGTAATATATGTACAACTACAATACCCTTTTTACTTGCACACATGACACACCGACACACCAACACACATGCATACATACCTACATACATACCTACATACATACATACATACATACATACATACATACATAAATACATACATACATACATGCATTCCATGTTAAATAACTTACCCCATTATTATATTATCGTTGTTTTTATACAAATCAAAGCGCAAACATGTTTATTCTTCAAACGCAATAAATAAACATGTCTCATATTTTACGCCTTTGCCGCTTCTGAAGTTAGCGTGTTCAAGATTGTATGTAGTACGTTTCCGGAGCATGACAAAAACGTAGTCAAACACGCAATCGTCTCTCCAAAAGCCCAAACATACCCACATGGCTTTAATTTCTCCCGCTGTTTCTTCTCTTCACAAATTCGTCAACACTAAGGATCCCATACGGGAGTTTAGCTGCCATTGGAAAGTGGCTCGCTTCAGAGGCCAATAAGTCTGAAATAATAGGACAGAGTTATGTACAGAGATGACAAAGACAGCGGAAAGGACAAACAATTCGCGCATGCAGACATAACAACAGAAAAAGACGTCATGATGAATTTGATCCTTCAAAACATGCAGACTGTGACGTCATTCACATATACTGAGACGTAATTGACAGTTGTGTCCAGATTGCAAGGTGTCCTTATTATATATCACCTATCTGTCGTTAGTCGCCTGATATTGTGATAACATGGGGGAGGGCAGCACAAGTAGTCTGGGACCTCCCCGTGCAAAGTGTCACAGTCGGCTGGCTGAAATACTTACATAAGACATAAGACATAAGAGGCTCCTTAGCGTATCACCAATTCTTGTCCCAAATGGAAATATTTTCTGAGAGGACGTTAACTCCCCCCCCCCCTTTTACTACGAGTGGTGAAATGAAATTTTATCACTTTTTATAAAGTACCTTTTTGGAAAATAAACGTATACTTTTAACATCCTACTCCCAATGCTTCTGGAGACAACGGGTGCCAAACCCAATCATATTAAATCAGACTATCTAGAAGAAGAATTTACCCCTCTTAACAAACTTTTATCATCACCACTCCTGCCCACCCCGTCATCCTCCCCTCTTCGCTCACCCTTACCAGCTCCTTAGCGTATCACCAATTCTTGTCCCAAATAGAAACATTTTCTGAGAGGACGTTAACTCCCCCCTTTAGTTAGAAGACATAAGATCATTTATTGTCCATACAATTAATCACAATGGATGGAAAAGTGTGGTTCATCTGCTCTTAAAACAACAAAAACAACATTTGACAACAACCTTAAAAAAACAAAAATAAGAACAATAAAACATACGAAGTAGCCGGTAGCTCTACTCCGCCCATCCCCGGCCACGTCAGATGGGTGGGAGTCGCCAGTCGCATTGGGTGGGCCCCTTTGAGGCTGAGGGCCCGGCACCGTCTTCACCTGGCTGCGACCCATGAAGACGACACCATCACGTTGATTCGTTGATGACACAACCATTTGTCGAGGGTAGCGTAGGCACCCGGTCTGCTCCCCGCCTAAAAAAGGCCAGTGCCGTTCCGTCTTCGAGGGACTGCGTGGGTTTCATTTCGGAGTTTTCCTTCTCCTAGACGAGTTTCCTTCCATGGATGATGAGCCTCCTCTACCCTCGTTTTGAATTCAGAGTGGTCTTCTCTTAGGATAGCTGCCTGCCAGGGTTGACGAGCCTATCCTGCCCGGCTATTTGACCCATAGCTGGAGGTTGGTTCGTGGGCACCTGGGCGTTTCCACACACCGGTGGGCCCGCATGCCGCACGTCTAGGGGCCAACCTCCTCCGAGTCCTTGTAGTCTAGCCTGGGGCCTTGCGGTACCCAGTTTACGCCTGTCGCCGCGATGGAGGCACTACATAGGGCTTGTTGTGGAGAGGTTATTGTACTGGCAGGAGAGATTGACGCATTCTGCTCTCTTTTCGCATAGTCCTAAAAAGGACAGACGGTGCTAGCCAGCGGTGAGGGCTGAAAGCGAGAAGTGACAAGCACAAGACACTTCGCCAACACACTAGACACGTCACACAACCGTTTGGCAGGCAAACATACGAAGTAAGAACGCCCAAAGTACTCCAGACAGGCACGTGCACCACTTCCATACTGTTTCATGAAACCCGATTTTGTCGGATTACTGCATGTCACTCGCTCAACTGCGGTTGACCAACTGTGTTGCTGGGCTAGGAGACCAGCCCCAGAGCTAGTTAACTGGATTAACGCGGGAACGACGGAACGTTTTAACCTTCGCCGGTGGTCGTGGGTCCGTGTGGACCCAGAAGGGTGTTTAATTACAAATATCTCTTAAACTAGTAGGAATTTGTTAATGAGCTTTTAAGAATGCTTCAGGCACCTACAAAGCTATTATGTCCTAAAAGATCATTAAATTTCACCGAGAAGTGATTAAAAAAACAAAAAGGTCAAATTTAGACTACACACGGAAGACATCGTGGGGCCGTGCAGACCCATGTTTCTCAAAGAAGGATCCATACAATAACAATGTGGGTCCACACGGCCCCACGACGTCTACAGAAGGGTATGCGCGTATTTCCTTTTTTGAGAAGCTTTAGTCCGCACGGTAATACTTAAATTACTAATTTAATTGGATTACTTCTCGCAGAAATTTAACCACGGCGTCTACGGAAGGGGATGCACATTTTTGCTTCTTTGGAAAGCATGGGTCTACGGAAGGGTATGCATATTTTTCCTTCTTTGAGAAGCATTGGTCTGCACGGCCCCACGATGTCTTCCGTGTGTAGTCGATGACCCGGTCGGGCGAAGGTTAAAGGCAAATGTAAGGGGCTCCGCTCACGTATGTAACTTCAGCAGGACCAACGACGCACTGCAGTTTATCCCAGCCCGCTATACGTTGTTTGAAAGCAAAACAGGCCAAGTACTCGTCATAATCCCTATCGCGGCATGAATAATAGGCCGTGCGTCGTCTGTGCCGCTGAAACTGCGCAGGTATATTCTGCCCATAAACGTGCAAAGATGCTGAGACTGGAAGAGTGCGTGCACAAGCTGCTTATTTATTTACATCAAAATCAAATGTGCAGTTGCCCGAAGCTTGCGGACAACTTGACCTTTTTCTAAACTTTCTTTGGGGAGAGGGATAATTAACGGCACCGATTTTGCTGTAACGCACATACCTTTTAACTTTATGAATGATTATGTGAGTATGGCAGATGGTCGAGGTAAAATATAGGTTACTATACTGTCAGGTAATTCTTGTTTGTTGTTTTGTTGTTTGTTGTTTGTTGTTGTTGTTGTTGTTGTTGTTGTTGGTAGAGGTGGTGGTGGTGGTGGTGGTTGTTGTGTTTTTGTTGTTGTTTCTGTTGTTGTTTTGGCGAGAATACTTTGCGGCAGTCGCATTTATCAACATATCACAAATTTCAGTCGAATTGAACCAGTCTGTACGCGTCGACCTTGTGATTTGCTATGCAGCGAGACATTATAATAGATATCTGAAACAATCAAAAACAAACAAAATCAAATGTGTCATGTGCCTGTGGACTTATCACTGGTGAGTGCGAAATACTTTAACGACTAGCCTAGTGACCTCGTCTGATCGCGGAATGGCGGGAAAAGCAGTTAAACAGCACAACTGCTCAATATTTATAAGAGACTATATATCACCCTACCAGCTTCCAGAAAGTGCAAAGAAGGAGGTCAAGTCATTACCACCGTGGTCCGTTATCACGTGCTTAACGCCGAGCAGCTAAATAAGAATTTACTGTGGTGGGTTTTGCACATAATGCGATGTGTTGTTGTTGTTGTTGTTGTTGTTGTTGTTGTTGTTGTTGCTGTTGTTGTTGTGATGTTGTTTTTCTTCTTCTTGTTCTTGTTCTTGTTCTTGTTCTTCTTCTTCTTCTTCTTCTTCTTCTTCTTCTTCTTCTTCTTCTTCTTCTTCTTCTTCTCGTTGTGGTGGTGATGGTTCGTTTGAAAGCTTTAATGTTTTGGGTTCGGTTATTTCGGTGTTGGTTTTTTGGCTTATGTAAAAACTGCATCTTCGCAATACTGTGATTAAAAGTGTATTGTTTAACTCATTCGCAGAGTGACACTGACGTCATTTCAATTTTCAAATTCCACGAAAGAACAACTTGAAGCAAAGCTTTGTGGGTAAAATGTGTTAATTTTCCTTTTAAAAAAAAAAGAACGGATAAAGCCGCGCTAGCGACCACATCTTGAGAAAGACCACGTACATGTCCCAGCCTCCACCTCCTATTCCCTTCCTTTTGTTTTCAAAATGCAACGGT
>NC_090258.1:16561160-16573660 GCF_037325665.1 Littorina saxatilis
AAACAGGTATTGATACAGTTTGTTGTATAATTTTGCAAGTGAATATTTGTTTATTGGCTGCATGTTTGACAATTTTTAAACGTTGTAATTTTGTCGTTGCTTTTATTGTTTGCTTTGATTGCAGCCAAACGACTTGCTCTACGGGGCTGAAAATAAAGTGGAAGACACTTTGAGATATAAGGAATTGGATAGGCCATCATACGAGAAGGTGTAGAAATCTGCTTGCTGGCAGCTTTAAGTGTTACAGCGACATCAGAAAGCTCTAAAAGCTTTGTTTGTTTTTTTAAATGCATGATTTTCATAGTTTGTCACTTTAGACAATTTTTGTAATTTTCTTTCTTTATTTGGTGTTTAACGTCGTTTTCAACCACGAAGGTTATATCGCGACGAAATTTGTGTAATAATTAATTTGATCGGAAAAAATAGTGTAATATACAAATAAGAAAATTTTTGAATCACATTTTTGCTATCCTTGATGAGAAGCGAGTTGAAATGTGCCTAAATAAAGTCACACCTTAACATTTTTTAGTTTTTGCCCACTAAGGCATTTGCAACATGAAATTTCAGTTTTTTTTAAGTTTTT
The DNA here is from genome assembly GCF_037325665.1 of Littorina saxatilis. NCBI lineage: Eukaryota > Metazoa > Mollusca > Gastropoda > Littorinimorpha > Littorinidae > Littorina > Littorina saxatilis. The sequence goes on from NC_090258.1 coordinate 16,561,744, forward strand.
ACCCCCCCCCCCCCCCCCCCCCCAAAATGACATGTTTTAACAATTTGAAGTTTTTGTCTAAACATGAAGTGACATTCTAAGATCTGAAAGCTTTCTTTTTTTTTTAATGCAACGTCATGAATAATATTTTCAATTTTTTGCATTAAAGAAGCTGGCAAGCACACCCTTTCGAATATAGCGGAAGTAGATTCGACCCTAAATGCTTAAGTACTTAGGCCTTAAACTGAAGTACGTGTTGACAGAATATTTTAATATAAGTGCAGTTTATATTTCAAAGTTTGGAGTCGTAGATCATTCTTTTTGGATGCAAAATGACTAACATGTATCAGTGAAATTTGTTGTTTAATTCTGCAAGCAAATGTGTGTGCTGTTATTGCATTATTTGAAAAAAACGCACAGAAAAAACACTATTTTTGACGACTCACTGCAGTTATCCCAGGTGCGGTTAGATAGACGCGCATACATGTAAGTACAGTTTATTTTCTAGGTTTGGTATCGTAGATAATTTTTTTGGAATGCAATGTGACATGTATTGATACAGTTTGTTGTATAATTTTGCAAGTGAATATGTGTTTATTGGCTGCATGTTTCACTAAAACGCAGTAAAATAAAAACGTTTTCGTTGCTTTTGTTGTTTCCTTTGATTGCAGCCAAATGACTTGCTCTAGGGGGCTGAAAATTAAGTGGAAGACACTTTGAGATATAAGGAATCGGATAGGCCATGACACGAGACAAATGACAGCCTTGGTCACTGACAACATTAGCAGGCAAGTAAGCGGGGTTAGTGTGTCCATTAATCATGTCGAAAAAATATTCTATTTCAACAGCATGTCCAACAACAGTTGTTGGCAAATGTTCGTGACCGATGTAACCATCAATGCCGTACTGAATCGAAATCTGTGCGTACAAGGATGTCCCTTCAAACAGCACGCTGTCTAAATCCGTCGACTGAATCTGATGAAATAGTCCTGCATGCTCATGATGGTGATGGTCGACATTTGACATGCCAACAAACATCAACAAAGCAGCCAGCGCAATTGCAGTGCATTGCCTGCCGCTAGTGTCACCAAATATCGCGCAACCCTGGTGTAAGTTAGCAAGCAAAGATCTTACCATGATGATGAAGTTCAACAGATGATTGCAGCGGATTCGAGTTTCCTTCCTTTTTCCTTCTTCGTCTCTTGCCGTTTCCCGCGTCTTGTCGAGTTGCTGCGCATGCGCAATAGCTATGTCCAACAGTTTCGTATTATTATAAGTTGAAATTACCGAAAAAAATTATAAATGCACATTGTTAAATGCAAATTGTTTTTAGACAAAAAGACTAAGTGAATTTTGCAAGCAAAATAATTTTCATGGAAAACGCTGTTGACTCAGTAAGGAAGACTTTTTGTTTTAGACAGAGTTAGGACTTTCTCCGTCACAGTTGGGGCCTTACAAAGGTTAGTACGGATAACTTCGCACAGAAAGACGAGGAATGTCTGTTAAAAGAATCCTTTGCATGGCCTCGGCGTATGGGCAGTAGCTCTAAACGTAAACTATGGCAACAACAACAAAATTCGGGGACGCCTAGAATCACACAATAATGTATCTGGAGTTTTTGCAGGCGATGTCTCAACAAAACAAAAAAAAGTAGAGGCTCCAAGACGGCTCCGTGTCCGACGCGGGTACTATGCACGCACAACAGCCCGAAATTCCGTCGATAGAGATAGCACCCCTGGCCTAGGTGATGTCTCTATCGACGAAGTTTCGGGTTGATAGTATCAATCAATCAATCAATGAGTCTTATATCGCGCATATTCCGTGGGTACAGTTCTAGGCGCTCTGCAGTGATGCCGTGTGAGATGAAATTTTATACGGCCAGTAGATTGCAGCCATTTCGGCGCATATTTACCTTTCACGGCCTATTATTCCAAGTCACACGGGTATAGGTAGACAATTATTAACTGTGCCTAAGCAATTTTGCCAGGAAAGACCCTTTTGTCAATCGTGGGATCTTTAACGTGCACACCCAATGTAGTGTACACGGGGGGAGGTTCGGACACCGAAGAGAGTCTGCACACAAAGTTGACTCTGAAATAAATTTCCGCCGAACCTGGGATCGAACTCACGCTGACAGCGGCCAACTGAATACAAATCCAGCGCGCTACCAACTGAGCTATATCCCCGCCCAGTGATAGTAGTAAGGGCAGTAACTCAAGACGTAAATGTGGCAGTGTCCCATAGGCAACCGCAGAGTTATCCTGTCCATAGGCAACGCTTACTTGATCCCAATTACTAGGCGTCCTCGGGGACGCCTAGAATGAACAGCTCCCCCCATCCCCACCCACTTCAAGTTCATGTCCCAGCTTCCACCACCTCCTCCCTTCCTTTTTTTTCAAAGTGCAACGGTCAAGAGCACTGACCATATTATGAAGCTGCCAGCGACAGATGCTACCAGCAGTTTCAGGGCATTCACACTGGCCACGTGACGACAGGGCCCATAACTCTAATCGACCAAGTTATTAAATGGTCAACTGCGCTCGCTGCTAAAAGTGTCCGTTAACTTGACTGCATGATTAAGTTGTTGGCTGTGTAAATATTTCTTGAGACCTGTTTACACACACACACACACACACACACACACACACACACACACACACACACACACACGCGCGCACGACGAAACAAAACAATAGAACAGCTGCATCTTTTTCATTTGTAGGCGTGTGCTTATTGAACATACATACTTCACGTGCAAATGATCTTGCACACCACCACAACCCGTGAAACTTATTTTTACATTAGATAACTGCTTTCTTCCACTCGAACGCATACCAAGCTTATGTACACTCTTCAAAAAAAGTTAAGGATCACTTTTTTACAAGCACGCCACACAAAACAGACAAGACCGAATTTTTTTTATTTTTTTTATTATATAATTGAATAACCAAGGAGTAATGACAAACAAAGCAAAGATCGAACGCGGCAGCGAAAATTTAGCTAGAGTGTGTCAAACGTGACAACCCTCGAAAATGGAATTCACAACAATGTGAATCAGTGTCAATAACGCGTATGCCTTCCGTTGTGTGCCAGGCATTCAACACATCGTTGGCGCATGGAGTGGATCAGGTTGCATATGAATGCTCTGGGAACTCCATTCCACTCCTGCTGGAGCCATTGCAGCAGTTGATCCAGATTGGCAGGAGGAGGGTGATGTTGCTGTACCCGACGACAAAGCTCGTCCCACATGTGCTCTATGGGGTTCAGGTTCGGGCTGTTGGCTGGCCACAGCATCCTGTTGACCCTGGCCTGCTGGATGAAGGTGTTTACAGTTGCGATGGGGAGGTGCGTTGTCATCCTGAAGAATCGCACGAGGGCCGATCGCTAGGAGGGCTGGAACGACCAGGGGTTGCAGGACACCTGGTATCGGACACCGGTCAAGTTGCCCACTACATGGTACAGAGGTGTCCTTAGACGTGTGCTGATCCCTCCCCAGACCATCACAGAGCCTCCGCCAAAACGCTGTCGTTCCCGAACATAACAGCGCTTTCTGCGAAGCGCATTCGCGACGCCTCCACACTCGGATGCGACCATCAGCAGGTTCCAAGCAAAAGCGGGACTCATCTGTAAACAACACCTGAGCCCACTGCTGACGTTGCCACCTCACATGTTGAGTGCACCAGGCTCGGCGAGCTGCTCGGTGATTAGGGGTCAGGGTTGTTCCTCGGACTGGACGCCTTGCACGCAAGCCAAAGTTGCGTTAGCGGTTTCGGATCGTCTGACCACTAACAACAGTGTTGGTGGTAGCTTGTAGGCGTTGCCTAATGTTGTTTGCCGTAGCCATTCTTTGTTGCATGGCCTGCCTCTGAATGAAGCGATCCTCTCTTTGTGTGGTGACTCTGGGCCGACCAGAACGTTGTCACTCCTGCACTCTTCCAGTTGCGTGGAATCTCTGTTTTAGTCTGATGATGACAGAGGGAGCCACCGCAAGCCTCTGGGCCACTTGCCTGGCAACAACACCGTCTTGTAGCCATCCTATTGCCCTTCCTCTATCCAAATCGCTCAGTTTTCTTCGTAGGGGCATGTTGCTACTGTGCATAATTGTGTCAGCGTGTCAACCTTTAAACACAAGCTGGTGAGCGATGTTCATAGCCAGGACCCTGTTGTGGCTCGTGTATCACAACCTTTTGCCCTGGCATGCGTTCCGCAAATTTCATGGGACTATAAAAACCACCCTTTTTCTTCCAAAATGCAGAAGCTTTTGAGAAGTCCCACAAAGGGAAATAACTCTGCCTGGCAAACAAAATTCTAGGTCAAGACTCATTGTTCATTTGTTAATTCAAACACATTAATCTTTTATTTATTATGTCGATGTTTAAATTTTTTTTGGCAATTTTTTTATAATTAGATCCGTTTTTTCAACCGATCCTTAACTTTTTTTGAAGAGTGTATGTGCATATTGCGAAATTATTGCTGAATTGATTTCGTAACTGACACCTTTGTCGATCTACAAAAACAATTCAGCTAAAATGACCCACTGTGCATAGAAAGCAGCCAACACTGTGAAAGTTTAGCGTGTGTCTATGAATACAAAGTTGCTCATATCAAGGATGGGCGTGTAATTATTCAAATACTGTTCTTCCCGTGCGAATCTTCGTGGATGCCATCAAAGTTGTGTCCAAAAATCAGTAGACTTTTTGTACCGAATGGGATTGTTTCTTAAATAGTTTTGCAGATTGACGTGCAGGGCCGGACTAGGCAAAGAGGAGGGGGGGGTTGCCAGTGGTGGCCCAGGGGGATGTCCCCCCTGGCGGCAGGGGCGGATCAGTTCATTTTATGACTGGTTTTTTTCAAAAGTATATTGTGAAGATATGGGTGTGAAGGCGCGAAGCGCCGAGCCGACGGCGCGAAGCGCCTAGCTTGCTAGGGGGGTCCGGGGGCATGCCCCCCCGGAAAATTTTGAAAAAAAGGATGCAAAATGGTGCAATCTGGTGCATTCTGAGGATGATCATTACCAGTTTCAGGCAGCAGATTTTGTCACTGATTAATACCCCAAAAATTGAAACTCAATGTAAAATAAAGAAATGCATACCTCATTCAATATTTTTATTTTTTGGCTGGGGGGGGGGGGGGTTCCGGAAACCCTAGAACCCACCCTCCCCCCCTCCCCCCCTCCCCCCTCGTTGTGGGGGTCAGGGGGAGCTGACGGGTAGGTCATATTCTGAGATAGGAAAATGGTCGCTCCTTGCATGAAACGGCATAAAATAAGCAATAATAAAAAATAAAAAAAATAAGTAAGGTACATGTTTAGGCTAGGGGGGGGGTTGCGCAACCCCCATAACCCCCCCGGTAGTCCGGCCCTGACGTGGGTGTCTTTTACATAATCAACTCAAGAAAGAGCTCTTACTTTGCACAGAGACCGGCACGGTTGGCCTAGTGGTAAGGCGTCCGCCCCGTGATCGGGAGGTCGTGGGTTCGAACCCCGGCCGGGTCATACCTAAGACTTTAAAATTGGCAATCTAGTGGCTGCTCCGCCTGGCGTCTGGCATTATGGGGTTAGTGCTAGGACTGGTTGGTCCGGTGTCAGAATAATGTGACTGGGTGAGACATGAAGCCTGTGCTGCGACTTCTGTCTTGTGTGTGGCGCACGTTATATGTCAAAGCAGCATCGCCCTGATATCGCCCTTCGTGGTCGGCTGGGCGTTAAGCAAACAAACAAACAAATACTTTGCACAAAAAGTAACCAAGCTGAAGATTTTTTTTTCCAAGTAAGTCCACGTCGAAGGATGCCTTTTCTATGCAAAGACCTGTGCCGAAGGATGGATGTAAAAACTAAATAAATACTTCTTTTTTTTAAAACCTGTGTTTTATGCATCTTTAATACAGAACTATATTATCTCATCTTCTATCTCTGTCATTGTCTCTGTCTCTGTCTCTGTGTCTCTCTGTCTCTATCTCTGTCTCTGTCTCTGTCTCTGTCTCTCTTTCTCTCTCTCTCTCTCTCTCTCTCTCTCTGTCTGTCTGTCTCTCTCTCTCTCTCTCTTTTTTTTTTCTCTCTCTAGTATTCTTTCTTCTTATTCATTTACATGTTTTTATCGATATAACCGACAAGTTAAAAAAAAATACTTGTTTAAACCAAGTCCAAATAGCGACGACAGCTTTAGCTCATATGAATTACGTTCATTCACATTGCTCTCGCAACATCAAGTCATTAAATGGTTAAGTGCGTTCGCTGTTTGGGGCTCAGGCGAATTTACTGATTATACTGGTATTCGCGTGACAATCTGTTTGTACGGTTTACCGAGTGTTCGTGGATTTGGATCGATCGTAGGCGTGAGATTAAAAACAAAACAGACAAGTCGCGTAAGGCGAAATAACAACATTTAATCAAGCTGTCGAACTCACAGAATGAAACTGAACGCACTGCTTTTTTCACCAAGACCACATACTCGTAGTTTCGTCAGTCCACCGCTCGTGGCAAAGGCAGTGAAATCGACAAGTCATGCAGAATAGTGCGGTAGTGGTCGCGCTGAGCAGGATAACACGCTTTTCTGTGTGTCTATTCTTTTTAGCTTACTGAGTTTGTTTGTAATCCAAACATATCACATCTATATGTTTTTGGAATCAGGGACCGACAAGGAATAAGATGAAATTGTTTTTAAATCGATTACAAAAAATTAATTTTAATCATAATTTTCATATTTTTAATTTTCAGAGCTTGTTTGTAATCCAAATATAACATATGTATATGTTTTTGGAATCAAAAAATGACGAAGAATAAGATGAAATTGTTTTTGGGTCGTTTAATAAAAAATAATTTTAATTACAAGTTTCCGATTTTTAATGACCAAACTCATTCATTAGTTTTTAAGCCACCAAGCTGAAATGCAATACCAAAGTCCGACTTTTGTCGAAAATTGCTTTGCCACAATTTCAATCAATTTGATTGAAAAATGAGGGTGTGACAGTGCCGCCTCAACTTTTACAAAAAGCCGGATATGACATCATCAAAGGTATTTATTGAAAAAATGGAAAAAAAACATCCGGGGATATCATTCCCAGGAACTCTCATGTCAAATTTCATAAAGATCGGTCCAGTAGTTTAGTCTGAATCGCTCTACACACACACACGCACAGACAGACACCCACACCCACACACAGACACACATACACCACGACCCTCGTCTCGATTCCCCCTCTATGTTAAAACATTTAGTCAAAACTTGACTAAATGTAAAAAAGATAACGTAAGCTGCTAACTGCGTAGTTTGATGTCTTAGTGAATAACCTTCGTGAATGACACCTATATCGATCTACAACAAATGCTCACAGGAAGCAGCTAGGCTGTATTTTATTATTAATATTTTTATTTTGTTATTATTTTTTTCTTGGTGGTGGTGGGGGGGGGGGGGGGGGGGGTATGTGTCCGAGTGGAAACATTATCTTGTCCCATGCTAAAGCCTGGGCAGGTCTATCGTGATGTTGAAGCAAGATGTCTTTACACAAGCTCTATGTTGATACTGAAGTGCAACCGAGAGTTGAAACTGAGATATTGATTTAAAGAAATGCTACAATGTACATTTCTGAGCAGTTTGAGCTACTATAAGCTTACAGAAAATTCGCTTTAAAGTAAACATGCAGTCAGCATACAGTAAAATAGTTCCTCATGAAAAAAAAGACAGAAGCAACGCGCACTTGACGCACTCCACACGATGAACCCCGACTTCGCAGCATTAAATATAAGATCTATAATTTCTTCCGCCTGAATTATTCTAGGCGTCCGGAGACGCCTAGTAATTGGGATCAAGTAAGCGCTTGCCTATGGACAGGATAACTCTGCGGTTGCCTATGGGACACTGCCACATTTACGTCTTGAGTTACTGCCCTTACTTTTTTTGTTTTGTTTTTTTGACAAAATTGTTCAACAAAAACATCGTAGGTCGAACTGTGCAGGGTCAACCGCAACAAACTCTAACCATTCATACTTTGAAGTATTTGAGTGACTTATATACCGACATTTTTACTTCTTAGTTTTAGCACAGGTGTAGGAAAAAATCATGAACCTAAATGTTATTTATTTTTTAATTTAACATTTGTTTTACAAATGTGACCATGGTCTTTCAAACATACAGTAACATTAAACATTGTTATGTTAAAAAAAAAGAAAAAAAGAAAAAAGCTTTTGTGCACAAATCAGAAAATACATTGTACATTTTACCTACAGGCCAAACAGTGTCCGTGGCGGCAAAGGACCTATATTTTTAGATCAGTCACTGTGGCAATTTGTCAAGAACAGGCGCTTGCATTTGGATGTGTCCACTGATAGTAGGTTTGGTTGTGATCAATCAGAATGATGAGGAATAAAAAATGTATGACAGTTTGTTATGATGACATGTAATTCACATAATGCTGAAATGTAATATTATACATGATATAATATTATTATGGCTGTTGCCATGACCATGAACCCCAAGAAAGGTTTAATGTTATGTAAAATCAAAATACCAAAATCAAGCACCTATTTATCTGGTCTACGGCGTGTGTGTTCTGCTCTCTCTTTTAACCATTTTATATCCAAGTATCTCTTAACACCATTTTTAATTAGATGAGCGAGAGTGTGCGGGGGGCGGGAGGGTGGTGAACCACTGTACATAAAGGGAAAGTTTGTGTGCGTGCCTGTGTGTGTTCTTAATCTAAGACAAATGTCGCCAATGTTTTTACAGAGTGACGTTAAATAAACGATTTTATCATCATCTCTCTCTTGGCACACAGCCACAGGTCAAAGCAGAGGTTAACTTGAGTGCGCGTGTACCTAGCGGGTGATTTCTATTAGGGCCTTTTTCAGCAGACCGCGCGCTGAGTTATTTCGAGTTACTCCCCTTGGGTACGGGCAAACTCGCTGTCGAAGCCACGCTGCAAACTGAGGAGTAGATTGTGTGTGTGTGTGTGTGTGTGTGTGTGTGTGTGTGTGTGTGTGTGTGTGTGTGTGTGTGAAGTAAAGGGGATGGTTTGCGTCCTGATATTAATCAAGAATAAATTTTTGGGGGAACAAAAATGTGATGTATAGCTCCCAACAGTAACAACAACAGCAACAACATTATGAAACAAAAGCAAGACGAAAACGCAGTGAAACACATCAAAACCAACAGCTAACTTCGAGTTTAAGTCACTGCAATAACTTGTCATAATTCCAGACGTTATCTGGTGTTTTGCTCACTGCGACAACTTGTTTAACACGATGTGAATAGCCCTCCGTAATCCCAGCGAAAACGTCCAAAACGCAGACACCAAAACTCGATGTTTTACCGTGTTATGCATAATACTAACATCTCAGGAATTTTATTGCGTTACGGCAGTTTTTCTAATGTGACATGAATCGCATAGGTATAATGCCACACAATTCAGTTGATTAACGTGATGTTTGATGTTATATGCCAAGTTAAAGTGCCAAAACGAGACTTTTCGCCCTGTGGCAGAAGTGGAAAAGTTTTTCGTCTACACCGCGGAGGTAAAACCGACACAGAGGCAGACAACCTACCTGCACACTTCCTGTATAAACTGTGGATAATCGTCAGCGAAGGTGGGGGACATTCTGCTGGAATTTTGCCAGTGTCCGGGGGGGGGGGGGGGGGGTTAAGTACTTACATTTCACAACTTAGGCATGTTATTGTTATTGTTAGTATTGTTACTCCTCACTCAATGCTTTTACTGTATTAGTACTGTCACAGTATGTTTGCATGCAAATATTAGTAAGCTTCCATGAAATATTGAATATATATTTAATTTATATCCATTTCACAGCACTACGATGGGATGTCTGGCACTTTGAATCACTAACAGAAGCACTGCCTCTTCCATACCCATCTCCTTTTTGAAAAGAGTATACCTATGGACCAGTGAATGGTTACATTTTAATGATCATATGGGTTGCTCTGATTTTATTCAGGATCAGGTACGTTTGTTTTTTAAACCACACAAACACTTAGACAACAATTATCAGAGTATGAGTTTTTCCGCGTGTTGATTTTTATTTAAATCCAAGTCACAGCTTCTGTTTTATGATGAATGATGTAGTTTGAAACACTTGGACAACAATTATCAGAGTATGAGTTTTTCCACTTTTTGATTTTCATTTAAATCCAAGTCACAGCTTCTGTTTTATGATGAGTGATGTAGTTTGAAGTGTTGGTATTAAATGTTCACTGACAGTCATTCTGTGCTGGTATTCCCATTTTCACCTGCAGGGTTATGAAATATATGGGGAGAAACTTGGTCAGTAAAATAATCTTCAAGCGTGAACTGATAATTGTCTCTGTTTAAAATTACAATGTATTTCGTGAACACACCTTGAGAATGACCCTTGCGTGATTTAAAACTGCCTGCTGTGAATACTGTTGTCATACTATGAACTTTCTTTTGAGAAAAACAAAAAGAATGAAAAGCTTTTAACTAGCTTGTGAATGAGCCTCTTACTTCCATGTGGGGCTATAGCTGCTTTGAACTATTTTTAATGGCTGAAAAGGATAGTGATGGAAATTACTAGTTTAATGTCAGGTGTGACATATACTATTGATTGAACTATTTTTTTTTATTAATCTGCAATTTTGTTACAACCTACTTTGTTTATTTGGTGACAAGCTAGTGGGAGGCACTTTTTAGACTTTTAAAATGTCAGGTATGGGAATTGTTAGCAAAGTTTCACATTTTCTGCAGTTGAATCCATATCTCCACAACAACAAAATGTATGGTCTTATGAACAAAAACACATACTTTCTGTGCTTGTTCGAAGGTAAAGACATATTTCTTTGTGTTTGTTAAAAGAAAAACCTCTTAATTTTGTCTGTTGTGAAGGAAAAGTTTACATGGTTTCGTCACCCAACTTACAAAATTTGTCCCACAAAATGTTAGGGTTTTTTTCTCCACTTTTTTTTCCTTCAGTTGCCATGTCTAAAATGTACACATTACGTAAAATACTCCATGTCAAAATCCAAATGTTTAAGGCAATGTGACAATTATTTTAAAATATCATTACACTATTCCTATAGCTTTGCCCAAATATAATGCAAGTAGGGGAGGTAATTGTTGATCCATATATTCATCTTAACTTTTTACGCATATGGACGTAACTCCTTAACTTGCAATATTTTTGTGCAAGAGGATGCATCTCAAGATAGTTGATATTTTCTTATTCCCAAAAATAACAACAATTCTGTCCAAGCAGATTTGTTTTTAATTTTTATTTACAGAGGACCATTGTCGAATGTATATGGTTACTGTTGAATGAACATTTGAAATTGATTGGCTGATTACTGGGTTGTTGTTTTTTTTTGTTTTTTTTTTACTACAGTATGAAGTTATTATATCTATTTTCTTTCATCGCAAATAAACATCTTCCTTTCTGCATACGTTTCACACCTCATTCACGTATACAACTAAATTCCATACCAAATCATCTTGCATTTTGTTCACCTCTTTCTACATTTCTCTAAACATTTTTATTTCAGTAGTCAAACACCTTTTCTTCCTATGTGGATGTTCTGTGATCAATGGATGGCGCAGACTTACATGAACATGTGCTAGAAAAATAATGTAAAATGTTTAAATGTAATCTAATGTCAGTTGTGGGCAAACACTTAACCAAAGTTAAAACGTGACCTCAAAAATGGGGTAATATGCAAAAACTTAAAAAATATATCAATATGTGATGTCATGTTAAAGCTGTCTGCAAGCAGATTTCTACACCTTCTCGTGTCATGGCCTATCCGATTCCTTATATCTCAAAGTGTCTTCCACTTAATTTTCAGTCATTTGGCTGCAATCGAAGGAAACAACAAAAGCAACGAAAAAGTTTTTATTTTACTGCGTTTTAGTGAAACATGCAGCCAATAAACACATATTCACTTGCAAAATTATACAACAAACTGTATCAATACATGTT
>NC_090258.1:16578660-16593660 GCF_037325665.1 Littorina saxatilis
AAAAAAAAACATTGACGATTTAATGGTGATATACATCATGGCGTTATTGGGAAATAGTATCTTTGAGCAAGCTAAGTCTACCGGTTTCACATGACCAACATTGTAAATTACACATATCTAAACGTACATCAACGTTGGGGTAACACCCAGGAGCATTCCCCTTTAGGTTTTACCATGGGCTTCAAACAACACTCAAGTTCAACATCAACGTTGGAACGAGTTTCGTTTACCAAGAAAAAAAGATCACTTAAACTGCGGGGGTGTAATATATCATGGATCCAATTTCGCGCTATTTTCTATATTCGATGCCTATAAGGTGTTTTTCTTAAAATCCATGGGAGATTGGCGATGACAAAGGTTAAACTTGTTTAGATAACATTTCTAAATTTGCGTCAATCATTCCCAGATTTACGAGCAAAAACTGTAAACATTTGACACGCACAAAAGTGTTGCATGAGCAAGGTCCACCACTAAGCTTTAAAGCTTTGCACTCACTGACTTAGGCAGGGAACTTCTAGTGGTTTCTGGCCACAGACACATGACGCTGGTCGGGGGATTCAGCTCTCCGACTTACGGGCAGAAGGATTTTTAAGTTCTCATCCCTTTGCCCCCCCCCCCCCCCCCCTCTCTCTCTCTCCAACCACCTTCACCTGTGGCATGTGCCTGTGTCTCAGGCCTATACACACTGAAATCCCATTTGACTGAATTCACGCGAGCGAAGATCTAATGATTCCAGCTCACAGAATCTCAACTTGCAAAACTGTAAGGCCCGATTAGCACATGAAAATGCGATACTAAAATCCACTATCAAATTCTTCCGAAAAGGCGAATTTCCTGAAAAGGCACAAGGCCTCTCAGCAAATCCCTACTTACAGAGACTCCTAGCTTAACAATTGCTTCCGAATTTATGGAAAGTGACCAAATCCCTATAAACGGAAACCGCTTAGCACATTTTATTCCGAGCGAATGGTTTCTAAGCAAATTTCTTTGAGATTACAAACTTACCGACTTCTTTCAAATCAAAGACTACTGAGCAAATCTCTGCTTTCAAAATACCACCTAACCGAATTCGCCAAAACAAAGGCTGCTTGCAAATCCCTTGCTGCAAAATCCCAGCTTAACGAATTCGCCAAAGCGAAAGGTTGCTCAACAAATCTCTGCTGGCGGAAATCAATCTTAACACATTTTCCAGAGCGTAGAACTCGCAAAATCAAGACCTACTGAGCACAGAAAATGTGCCCGTTCAAATGCACACACACACACACACACACACACACGCACACACACACACACACACACACACACACACATACACACACGCACACATTCACACTCTCACACACACACACACACACACACACACACACATATAAACCCACCCACCCCCACCACCCACCCCCCTCACACACACACACACGCACCCACAGGCACATACAGAGAGATGGAGACAGACAGACAGACGGGCAGTGTGTGCAGTCAAAAATGAATGTTCATCAATCTCCAAGACACTACACGGAAAACGGCCAGAAAAATAATCTAGATCACAATTGCAGTGCAAAGGTTTTGCTGGGGAAGCAATCTTCGTCTAGACACCAGGCAGAAAAAGATACAGACGCATACCAGTATTAACGTACAACAAAGTCAGGAGCAGTAACAAGGAATCCCTGCCTCTTGCTCTTATGCACGTGCAATCAAAAAGTAATTCGAACCTCAAAGTGGGCCAGAACTCCTGACATCACAGGCACAGGCAGCATTTAATCAACCAGGATTGGCGCAATTTGGTGACACTAACGGCCATGTATCAGATGTATCCACTGCTGTTGCTGCTGCTACTGCTACCGATGATGACGATGATGACGATGATGATGATGAGGAGGAGGAGGAGGAGGAGGATGATGATTAGGATAAAGATGAGTGCAATAGGTAAGGGTCATATACCCGAGTTTTACATAATTTCATGTGCGTATTCATTTATTAAGTATAAGTCCATTTTTCGCTGTCTGCATTGGAATAATGAAAAGAACCCCACGACTCTTTGGAGAAGTGGGGCAAAAGTATAGAACACTTTAGGGCACACGTCGATCCTTCTTCTGTAAGCAACTGTTTGCACTACCAACAAAACTCAGGCTTTTACATATGATAACGACCGCAACACTGTGGCCTAGTGGTAAGGCGTCCGCCCAGTGAGCGGGAGGTCGTGGGTTCGAACCCCGGCCGGGTCATACCTAAGACTTTAACATTGGCACATTAATAGTGGCTGCTCCGCCTGGCGTCTGGCATTATGGGGTTAGTGCTAGGACTGGTTGGTCCGGTGTCAGAATAATGTGACTGGGTGAGACATGAAGCCTGTGCTGCAGCTTCTGCCTTGTGTGTGGCGCACGTTAAATGTCAAAGCAGCACCGCCCTGATATGGCCCTTCGTGGTGGACTGGGCGTTAAGCAAACAAACAAACAAACAAACAAACAAACAAACAAACAAATATGATAACGACATCCTTTCACTTTGACGTAGACATAAACCTGGAATCCAAAGCTTGAGAGTGGGATTTATTTTGATAATTATTAATTTCGTAAAGGACACAGTCATATGTCAACCCACTGCACAGGAAGCAGCGAGATTGTTGGTGTGCGAAAAAGCAGAATTTTTCATTTTCATTTCATTACTGTATTGTCCCATCGCAGGGACATTCGGGTCGCTTCCTCCAAATAGAAAGCTAGCAGCAATAGAGTCGCGCCACCCGTGTGTGTGCGTGTGCTAGTGTAATCCTCCACCTGCACTCTTGGCAGAATGACTTGGATATTGTACGTGCCACAGTGGTGCCACGGGGTGTTACATAGATATCGGCTCTGAGTCTGCAAATAAAGTTGACCCGTGTCCGTCCCGGTATCACGAACTGAAAACTCTGCATGAACAATCCCTCTCAATGCGGTCAATGCGCATGCGCTAACATGGGGGAGATTAATCAGGTCGTGAACAACCTAACCCTAACCCTAACACTAACCCTAACCCAAAGGGTCGCATTTTTTAAGTCCAAGATTGGCGCATGCGCATTGACAGCATTGAGAGGGATTGTTCAGCAGAGTTTTCAGTTCGTGACACCGGCCTGGGTTCGAGTCTGTCACACGCGGATCCCAAGTCCAGTGCTTTCCACCAACTGAGGTGCCGGGCCGCCACCCCATGTAACATCTATGACAGGTCTGTGGTGGTTGACAATCGCTTACACGGGAGAAAGGTTTAAAGAAAAAGAAAACACACCAGTAACCAGGTTAGCATTTAGGAACCTACACTAACAAGATGGCGCGAGCTTGCATTCAAAGTTAGCTTAGGCAACGATGGTTCGATGACGTCATCCAATAGTCACATCACAGAAGGAAATGTACACAGGCTGAACGTAGCCCATTTTAGCTCGACTTATTAGACAGGGAGTCTTGAAGAGAATGATAATAACAAAGTTTTTAACAGAGTGCAGACCTCAATGATCGTGAGAACGCACAATCTATTGTTTTCTGATGGTTATAACCGGAAGTAGCTTTCGATAATGGGGCAGACAACTCCCGTAAACCCTTCAAGGCTTACTTCCCTTCTTTGTTGCCATTAGTTTCATGGCTGACGAACTTCGGAACAGATGTTACTTTTCGTTTATGTAATATTTAGGGTTTGCTTTAGGTGCAAAATGATGAAGTATGAAGAGCAGATGACAGAAGAGCACCAGATATCTTACGTGTATGTCTTATAATTTGGTTTGCTGAACGTGCTTCGATAGCTGCATGTGAACGTAAGTAACATCTGTTCGTCAGCCATGAAACTAACGACAACAAAGAAGGGAAGTAAGCCTTGAAGGGTTTACGGGAGTTGTCTGCCCCATTATCGAAAGCTACTTCCGGTTATTACCATCAGCAAACAATAAATTGTGCGTTCTCACGATCATTGAGGTCTGCACTCTGTTAAAAACTTTGTTATTATCATTCTCTTCATTGGATGACGTCATCGAACCTTCGTTGGCTAAGTTAACTTTGAATGCAAGCTCGCGCCATCTTGTTAGCGTAGGTTCCTAAATGCCAGGTTAGGTACGTTTATATCGTAATCAATATTTCCGCACGTTACTGCCTTCTTCAGGATGGTGAGCTTATGGAAAGAATGGAATGACGGCACGTGACATACAGTGTAAGGAATTTTGATGATGATTAATGACGTCATATTGTTTCTTGTGCGTTCTTTCTTTCTGTCTCTCTCTCTCACACACACACACACACACACACACACACACACACACACACACACACACACGTGCATACACACATAATCACACACACGCGCGCGCGCGCTTACACGTAGGGGAAGTGCTCCTAATATGGACCACTTTTTGTTTCATGCTGAAAAATAGCTTGTTTTCTTGCGAAGAAGTTTCATTTTGTGTTTGGTAGTCCTTCTCTCTCAGGTTAACCGTTAGGCCTACTAAGAGTGAAATAGCTTTGATAGAAATTCAGCAAAAATTAAATACAGAAAAAATCACAAAGGGTCCATATTAGGAGCCTGGGAGCCTAATATGGACCAGTGAAGCGGCCTTCACGAATCACTGTAAAAAGCTCCCTATATTTCAAAATAACATGATACAATTTAGTGTACAAGTCAGCCTAATTAAAATATGCTCTAGATTTATCTGTTTCGGGTTGATGAGAGCATTATTTGAAGCACACCAGGAAACTAAAGAAGCTTATCAAAAACAGAGTGAAAATAAGTGAAATTATCAACTTCCACGAAAAGAAGACTTTTTGTTGCATTTTTTGTAAATCTCGAGGGCTAGTTATAGGTTATTTCCAGCAAGCTTCTTAAGGCTGGAGCACACTTTGGAAAGTACGTTGGAGTAGCCTCCCTTCCACGTTGGAGTAGCCTCCCTTCCCGGATTTAGAACGCGTTTCGTGTCGTAACAGATTATCCACTTACTAGCCATATCCGTATGCAAAATAATGAAATAAACATTAGGAAATGGCAGACGTTTACAAATATCGACATTCTCTATCAGTGCAATAAAAAACAATCGTTAGAACTTGCATTTACGACATGTCGTGCGTGAGAACGTGTCAGTAAACAAGCACTTTTTGCCTTGCTGAAGAACCCCACGAGTCAAGCTAAAACAGACGACAAGTAATGGAAAGCAGTCTGCGGATAAACATAACAAACTACTGATGAAAAAGTGTGTTCATCCCTGCTCTGGATAAAAGACATCGGACTGATGACAGCGTGGCAGCGTTCACGCGAAAAGATTTTTTTTCCAGATTATCGCTTCTACATTTTATTGCACGTACTTGGGGCAGATCTGAATTTCTGAAAGATGACAAATCGGTCTTGTGAGTTGAGAACCACATGTTCTTTGCCGACAGAAATCACGATGGGACAAGATGTAGATTGTGTTGAAGAGATGTTTGCAGATTATCGCATCTACATTTTATTGCTCAGATCAATGCACGTAGTTGGGGTAGATCTGAATTTCGCAATGGAAGACGACAAATCCGTCTTGTGAGTTAAGAACCACACGTTCTTTGGCGGCTGAGAAATCACTATGGGACAAGATGAGGATTGTGTTGAGGGGCTAATACTGACTGACTTTAGATAAAGAGTTCCTAGACTGCCTGGTTTTTGTAGAGAGGCATCATGATGATATCCTGGTGGGTTTTTTTTACGTTCTTGGTGACAACGCGCCAGAATCGCACGAAGATCGAACTCTCGAAGAAACTGAACAAGTTTATCGCTGAACATCGGAAATGTGAAATGCTCTTCCTGTCTGACCAGTCTCCCCGTTAAATCCACAGGCTACATTATTTATCAGGTAACTTACCAAACCGGAGTGTGTGTGTGTGTGTGTGTGTGTGTGTACACCGGATTACCACCATCAACGCACCCTTTTGGACTTTTCTACTATGCCTGCTGTGACATTCACGAGGATTATTGTGATTCTTGGACAATCGTGTGCCTATGCTGGACTTGCAGGAAGACAAACGGTGCCGGAACGGTATACGTGCTGCCAAGTGTGCACGTCCAGAGCGCAGTGTGAACCGAGAGTGAGTGTGTCATTGTGTGGAAGTTTTGCTTGATTGATTTATTCATGATTTAATTTGCTTTTTGGTTCAATAGTAAAATCTGTGTACGTTATACTTTGTATTTTGTGGTGTGATTCGCCCAGTGCGAGACCCCCATCCCCGAACGCCTCTGTGGGTGGAATTGTATATATACTTGTGTAACGTGAGTGTGTAGATGAGAATGTGAAAGTTGCTTTGGACCCAGATACACACAGCAGACACCAACGCAACAGCTAAGTTTCAGCCTGACAAAGAAATTCGAGTGACACAGCTAATGGCTGTACTTGTTATTTCTCTATTAAAACAAATGTTTCAAGATCTTTAGGCCAAAACAAATAAATTGTCTGTTTCTATTAACATGGCTAAAAAAATAGGGTAGGTAGGTAGGTGTTTTTGTTGTTGTTGTTGCCAGGATAGAATTCTTGAAAATAACTAAATGACACAAAGAGACAAGACTCGCTATAGATAGATTTATAAAAATAAAAAAAAATGTGACAAAGGATATAAAATGATTGTTTTACCTGGTCTGGAATCTTCAGTAGTAATTGCATAAAAAAGTCTGATAATTATATCAATTATCATGTTAACTTTTTCTTAAAATGGGTGCGTTAAATCCTAGTCTGTTTGTTTTTAATGGACTAAGCAATCCTTGGACTGACAGAAAAGATGTATTTTAAAAATGTCCAGTTGCTTTTACTTATTTTTCTAATTGGAAGAGAATACAAATTATGCACTCTTTTCTGTTCAAATGGGTAGAGGGCGGGGGTAGTAAAAAGATCACAGTTCAAGATTTTGCGCGACAAGAGGTGTGTTTCTTTTATAAAGAGCAAAAACTCAACTTGGTATCTAACACTATTTCTGAACACTGTAACCACTTTAGCACTTTTTTTTCTCTTTTTTTTTCTGTCTTCCAAACTTCTAATTCAGCTTCAAAAATGATTAAAAAAAAAGGTTTTTTTTCTTCTGAAATCTACAGTTAAATCACTATTTTGGATATTCTATTTTGCTTCCCTATTTATCTTCTTAAGTTTTTGATCATCTGATTACCTTGCTTTTCTATTTTGAAGATAATATGCACTTTTTTCTGAAAAATGGGTAGGGGGTGGGGGTAGTAAAAGCATCACAGTATAAAATTTTGTGCGACAAGAGGTGTGTTTCTTTTAACTTTGATGAAGAGGGATAACTCAACTTGGTATCTAACACTAGTTCTGAACACTGTAACCACTTTAGCACTTTTAATTTATTTGTTCTGTCTTCCAAGCTTTAAATTCAGCTTATAAAATGAGTAAAACAGTGTGTGTTTTCTGAATTCACCAGTTAAATCACTCTGTTGGATGTTATTTTTTGCTTCCCTATTTCTGTTCTGAAGTTTTTGATCATCTGACTACCTTGCTTTTCTATTTGGAAAATAATATGCACTCTTTTCTGAAAAACGGGTAGGGGGTGGGGGTAGTAAAAGCATCACAGTTCAAGATTTTGCGCGACAAGAGGTGTGTTTCTTTTAACTGTGATGAAGAGGGATAACTGAACTTGGTACCAAACACTATTTCTGAACACTGTAACCACTTTAGCACTTTCATTTTTTTTCTCTCTGTCTTCCAAGCTTTAAAATTTAGCTAATAAAATGAGTAAACAAGTGGTTTTTTTCAGAATTCACCAGTTAAATCACTATGTTGGATGTTCTATTTTGCTTCCCTATTTCTGTTCTTCAGTTTTTGATCATCTGACTACCCTGCTTTTCTATTTGGTAGATAATATGCACTCTTTTCTGAAAAAATGGGTAGGGGGTGGGGGAAATAAAAGTATCACAGTTCAAGATTTTGGCCGACAAGAGGTGTATTTCTTTTAACAGTGGTAAAGAGGGATAACTCAACTTGGTATCTAACACTATTTCTGAACACTGTAATCACTTTAACACTTTTAATTTATGTTTGTTTGTGTTCCAAGTTTTAAATTAAGCTTCAAAAATGGGTAAAAAAATAGTTTTCTCATAATTCACAAGTTAAATCATTATGTTGGATGTTCTATTTTGCTTCCCTCTTTCTCTTCTTAAGTTTTTGATCATCTGACTACCCTGCTTTTCTATTTGGAAGATAATATGCACTCTTTTCTGAAAAATGGTAAGGGGGTGGGGGTAGTAAAAGCAACACAGTTCAAAATTTTGCGCGTTAAGAGGTGTTTTTTTTTTTTAAATTGGTAAAGAGGGATAACTCTACTTGGTATCTAACACTATTTCTGAACACTGTAATCACTTTAACACTTTTAATTTATGTTTGTCTGTGTTCCAAGTTTCAAATTAAGCTTCAAAAATGGGTTAAAAAATGTTTTTTTAATAATTCACAAGTTAAATCATTATGTTGGATGTTCTATTTTGCTTCCCTCTTTCTCTTCTTTAAGTTTTTGATCATCTGACTACCCTGCTTTTCTATTTGAAAGATAATATGCACTCTTTTCTGAAAAATGGGTAGGGGGTGGGGGTAGTAAAAGCATCACAGTTCAAGATTTTGCGCGACAAGAGGTGTGTTTCTTTTAACTGTGATGAAGAGGGATAACTCAACTTGGTACCAAACACTATTTCTGAACACTGTAACCACTTTAGCACTTTCATTTTTTTTCTCTCTGTCTTCCAAGCTTTAAAATTCAGCTAATAAAATGAGTAAAACAGTGTGTGTTTTCTGAATTCACCAGTTAAATCACTCTGTTGGATGTTATTTTTTGCTTCCCTATTTCTGTTCTGAAGTTTTTGATCATCTGACT
Organism: Littorina saxatilis; assembly: GCF_037325665.1. Lineage (NCBI taxonomy): Eukaryota > Metazoa > Mollusca > Gastropoda > Littorinimorpha > Littorinidae > Littorina > Littorina saxatilis. Next base: position 16,587,495 of record NC_090258.1, read on the forward strand.
ACCTTGCTTTTCTATTTGGAAAATAATATGCACTCTTTTCTGAAAAACGGGTAGGGGGTGGGGGTAGTAAAAGCATCACAGTTCAAGATTTTGCGCGACAAGAGGTGTGTTTCTTTTAACTGTGATGAAGAGGGATAACTGAACTTGGTACCAAACACTATTTCTGAACACTGTAACCACTTTAGCACTTTCATTTTTTTGACTCACATGCGAAGCAAAAGTGAGTCTATGTACTCACCCGAGTCGTCCGTCCGTCCGTCCGTCCGGAAAACTTTAACGTTGGATATTTCTTGGACACTATTCAGTCTATCAGTACCAAATTTGGCAAGATGGTGTATGATGACAAGGGCCCAAAAAACATACATAGCATCTTGACCTTGCTTCAAGGTCAAGGTCGCAGGGGCCATAAATGTTGCCTAAAAAACAGCTATTTTTCACATTTTTCCCATTTTCTCTGAAGTTTTTGAGATTCAATACCTCACCTATATATGATATATAGGGCAAAGTAAGCCCCATCTTTTGATACCAGTTTGGTTTACCTTGCTTCAAGGTCAAGGTCACAGGAGCTCTTCAAAGTTGGATTGTATACATATTTTGAAGTGACCTTGACCCTGAACTATGGAAGATAACTGTTTCAAACTTAAAAATTATGTGGGGCACATGTTATGCTTTCATCATGAGACACATTTGGTCACATATGATCAAGGTCAAGGTCACTTTGACCCTTATGAAAAGTGACCAAAATAAGGTAGTGAACCACTAAAAGTGACCATATCTCATGGTAGAAAGAGCCAATAAGCACCATTGTACTTCCTATGTCTTGAATTAACAGCTTTGTGTTGCATGACCTTGGATGACCTTGACCTTGGGTCAAGGTCACATGTATTTTGGTAGGAAAAATGTGTAAAGCATGTGAGTCGTATGGGCTTTGCCCTTCTTGTTTCTCTCTGTCTTCCAAGCTTTAAAATTTAGCTAATAAAATGAGTAAACAAGTGGTTTTTTTCAGAATTCACCAGTTAAATCACTATGTTGGATGTTCTATTTTGTTTCCTATTTCTGTTCTTCAGTTTTTGATCATCTGACTACCCTGCTTTTCTATTTGGTAGATAATATGCACTCTTTTCTGAAAAAATGGGTAGGGGGTGGGGGAAATAAAAGTATCACAGTTCAAGATTTTGGCCGACAAGAGGTGTATTTCTTTTAACAGTGGTAAAGAGGGATAACTCAACTTGGTATCTAACACTATTTCTGAACACTGTAATCACTTTAACACTTTTAATTTATGTTTGTTTGTGTTCCAAGTTTTAAATTAAGCTTCAAAAATGGGTAAAAAAATAGTTTTCTCATAATTCACAAGTTAAATCATTATGTTGGATGTTCTATTTTGCTTCCCTCTTTCTCTTCTTAAGTTTTTGATCATCTGACTACCCTGCTTTTCTATTTGGAAGATAATATGCACTCTTTTCTGAAAAATGGTAAGGGGGTGGGGGTAGTAAAAGCAACACAGTTCAAAATTTTGCGCATTAAGAGGTGTTTTTTTTTTAAATTGGTAAAGAGGGATAACTCTACTTGGTATCTAACACTATTTCTGAACACTGTAATCACTTTAACACTTTTAATTTATGTTTGTCTGTGTTCCAAGTTTCAAATTAAGCTTCAAAAATGGGTTAAAAAATGTTTTTTTAATAATTCACAAGTTAAATCATTATGTTGAATGTTCTATTTTGCTTCCCTCTTTCTCTTCTTTAAGTTTTTGATCATCTGACTACCCTGCTTTTCTATTTGAAAGATAATATGCACTCTTTTCTGAAAAATGGGTAGGGGGTGGGGGTAGTAAAAGCATCACAGTTCAAGATTTTGCGCGACAAGAGGTGTGTTTCTTTTAACTGTGATGAAGAGGGATAACTCAACTTGGTACCAAACACTATTTCTGAACACTGTAACCACTTTAGCACTTTCATTTTTTTTCTCTCTGTCTTCCAAGCTTTAAAATTCAGCTAATAAAATGAGTAAAAAAGTGGGTTTTTTCAGAATTCACCAGTTAAATCACTATGTTGGATGTTCTATTTTGCTTCCCTATTTCTGTTCTTCAGTTTTTGATCATCTGACTACCCTGCTTTTCTATTTGGTAGATAATATGCACTCTTTTCTGAAAAATTGGGTAGGGGGTGGGGGAAGTAAAAGTATCACAGTTCAAGATTTTGGCCGACAAGAGGTGTATTTCTTTTAACAGTGGTAAAGAGGGATAACTCAACTTGGTATCTAACACTATTTCTGAACACTGTAATCACTTTAACACTTTTAATTTATCATTTTATGTTTGTTTGTGTTCCAAGTTTTAAATTAAGCTTCAAAAATGCGTAAAAAAAAAATAGTTTTCTCATAATTCACAAGTTAAATCATTATGTTGGATGTTCTATTTTGCTTCCCTCTTTCTCTTCTTAAGTTTTTGATCATCTGACTACCCTGCTTTTCTTTTTGGAAGATAATATGCACTCTTTTCTGACAAATGGGAAGGGGGTGGGGGTAGTAAAAGCATCACAGTTCAAAATTTTGCACGTTAAGAGGTGTATTTTTTTTAAATTGGTAAATAGGGATAACTCAACTTGGTATCTAACACTATTTCTGAACACTGTAATCACTTTAACACTTTTGATTTATGTTTGTCTGTGTTCCAAGTTTCAAATTAAGCTTCAAAAATGGGTAAAAAAAATGTTTTTTTAATAATTCACAAGTTAAACCATTATGTTGGATGTTCTATTTTGCTTCCCTCTTTCTCTTCTTTAAGTTTTTGATCATCTGACTACCCTGCTTTTCTATTTGAAAGATAATATGCACTCTTTTCTGAAAAATGGGTAGGGGGTGGGGGTAGTAAAAGCATCACAGTTCCAGATTTTGCGCGACAAGAGGTGTGTTTTTTTTAACTGTGATGAAGACGGATAACTCAACTTGGTATCAAACACTATTTCTGAACACTGTAACCACTTTAGCACTTTTAATTTTTTTTTCTGTCTTCAGTTCCAAGCTTTAAATTAAGCTAATAAAATGAGTAAAAAAGTGGGGTTTTTTTTAGAATTCACCAGTTAAATCACTATGTTGGATGTTCTATTTTGCTTCCCTATTTCTGTTCTGAAGTTTTTGATCATCTGACTACCCTGCTTTTCTATTTGGTAGATAATAATTATGCACTCTTTTCTGAAAAAATGTGTAGGGGGTGGGGGAAGTAAAAGTATCACAATTCAAGATTTTCCGCGACAAGAGGTGTATTTCTTTTAACAGTGGTAAAGAGGGATAACTCAACTTGGTATCTAACACTATTTCTGAACACTGTAATCACTTTAACACTTTTAATATATGTTTGTCTGTGTTCCAAGTTTCAAATTAAGCTTCACAAATGGGTAAAAAAAATAGTTTTCTCATATTTCACAAGTTAAATCATTATGTTGGATGTTCTATTTTGCTTCCCTCTTTCTCTTCTTAAGTTTTTGATCATCTGACTACCCTGCTTTTTTATTTGGAAGATAATATGCACTCTTTTCTGACAAATGGGAAGGGGGTGGGGGTAGTAAAAGCATCACAGTTCAAAATTTTGCGCGTTAAGAGGTGTATTTTTTTTTAAATTGGTAAAGAGGGATAACTCAACTTGGTATCTAACACTATTTCAGAACACTGTAATCACTTTAACACTTTTAATCAATGTTTGTTGGTGTTCCATGCTTCAAATTGAGCTTCAAAATGGATACAAAAGGATTTTTTTCCGAATTCACAAGTAAAATCACTACGTTTAATGTTCTATTTTGCTTCCCTATTTCTCTTCTTCAGTTTGTGATCATCTGATTGTTATTTTGTTTACATTTTCACAATACAATATTGCAACTTATTCAGTAGTGTTTGCGTGAAAAAATCTGATACCTATGCTTAAACTTCAGTCGTTATCTTAAAATTTTGCGCGTTAAGCCCTTTATATTTTGTATTTTCCTGATAAAGCAAACATTGAACTAACAGAAAAAGTAACTTTTAAAACTACCTAATCACTTTGAAATTGGGCCTCCAAAGTGTTCTCCAGCCTTAATGAATTAATGAAAATAGCCTTTAGCTTTTATTTTCTTCGATTTGTTGAATGTGGTCCATATTAGGGGACTCGCACATACTTTGAGATTTTGCTATTATTTTTTGTTTGCAGTAGAAACTCGGGGTTAACACTGCTAAAATGTAACAAATACGGTTTTAGCTGTCATGTTTTGGGATGTCAGTGGCTTATAGATGCCTGCAAATCGATATTTAATCAACCTACCATGCTCTAAATAAAGACAAAGGACGCTATAATTGACCTACTTTTCAACAAGAATGACCGCATATATCCTTTACAGAACCCCATCATGTCGTATAGCGTTCGAAAGGTAACTGTGTCTATTTTAAACCAGCTACTAGGTTAAATTATGTTGGCCAACCATGAAGTTTAACACGCAATTCCTCAAAATGGCCGCTATTAATACCCGTATTTCAAACTGCTCCTGAGTCTTCATTTTTGGGAGTATTCTTTTCATTCAAACATCACATGAAAGCTTGTTTTCTAAGCTTTCAGATGATATGCATATCTAAAATTTTCCAAAAATCAGGTTGTCTACAATTTTGTCAGATCCGGTCAAGCAATTTTTGTGTGACAAAAGCTTTGGCTGTGGACAGAAACGAGTCCGTTTTAGGCGGCAAATTTAGAGTGAACGCTGCCAAAAATGAAAAAAAGAGCAGAAGCCTAACAGTTTTGAGATGTCTGTTTCTGCAACTGTTTTGACATGTGCAAGTTATCCAGAGAGGGTGAATACAGCGAATAAAACTTTTTTGAGCGCTCTAGCGCCGTTAGTTTGTCAGAACAGAGGGTGGTCCATATTAGGAGCCGGTCCATATTAGGAGCCCTTCCCTACGCGTGTACGGGTACACCCCCCCCACACACACACACACATGCATATTCATTGTACATCTCTCTCTCTGTCCACCTCTCTCTCTCTCTCCCTCTCTCTCTCTCTCTCTCTCTCTCTCTCTCTCTCTCTCTGACTCTCTCTCTCTCTCTCTCTCTCTCTCTCTCTCTCTCTCTCTCTCTCTCTCTCTCTCTGAGATGGCAAACTCACTTGAGTAAAATTTGCAAATTAGTATCTAAAAATGTGTACTTATTGTCTAAATTAAGACATTATGCCGATGTGGAAGCACTCAAGTTGTTTTATTACGCTCACATAATGCCCCATATCAACTTTGCTTCAACACTTTGGGATAACTGCAGTGATGTTCATCTCAAACGACTCAATTCTCTTCATCGCCGTGCTGCAAAACTAATTCTGCATGAGTCAAATAAGCCAACAGATGATAAATTAAAGCTCCTTAATTTCCTTCCCTTGAAAGATCAGTTGACGCTAAACAAGGCTGTCTTTATGTACAAAGTAATTAACAATAATGTTCCTGGATATTTAAAATCACATTTCAGACATGCCACAAAAAGATATGGGTCCCAGAACCTGATTCCCCCCATCCCTCGTCTAGACTTGTATAAGTCAAGTTTAGCCTTCTCAGGAGCGTCTCTATGGAATTCCATACCCCTACCCCTCCGAAATGCCTCTTCTGTGAAAACGTTTAGGCGCCAGTTTCATTCCCGCTTAATGGGTAAATAGAACACTTTTCATGTCTGATATTTTAGTGCTTTTTACATTTAGTCAAGTTATGTTTGTATTTTGATTTGTTCTTTATGTGTATGTATTGATAATGATATACATGGGAATGATTGGGACAATTCCTCCCCACATTTGTTTTCTCCCTTTTGTTATTAGTTGTTTTGGATGTTTATATGCAATGCATTATTGCAACTATGCTGCAATTTCCAAACTATATTGTTTTTCCCATTTTTGAATGTGTATACAAAACCATAACCCTTTTCTTATTCCTATTTACATTATGTACGTCTGTAAGTAACAATAACCTTGTCAATTTTACTATCTATATTATGTGCGTCTGTATTAAGTGTTTGTATAAGGGACAGGTTGTAAGATTAGGCTTTGCCTAAAACCTCTATCCTTTGGTAATAAAGTTCAGTTTCAGTTTCAGTTTCAGTTTCTCTCTCTCTCTCTCCTCAAGATAGTGGCCATAAAGTGGAACCCAAAATGAACGGCGATCGAGCAGA
>NC_090258.1:16598660-16714959 GCF_037325665.1 Littorina saxatilis
AACAGAAGAACGGTCAAGCATTTCTTAATGTTGTAGTTTTTTTAAATTGTGTTTCTAGTTGAAATGTACATTTCGTAGCAAAAAGACAGTTTTGCAATGGCATTTCAGGGTTTTCCCATTTGGGAACGATACCGACGCGCTTTTGATAAAACTATCGTTAGCTGTTATATAGAGTTTCAGAAACTCTATATAACAGCTAACGACAGTTTCGAAATTCTATATAACAGTTAACGATAGTTTCAAAACTCTGTATAACCGTAAACGATAGTTTCAAAACCCTATATAACAGTTAACGATAGTAATATCAATTTGGCGCACCATATGTTCTTCTCCAAACGAGTGTGTCTCTAGGGATAACGCGCACGCCACTAGATGAACAGGGTTACATTCCTGCCCTGAATCTAACAAGAAAATATGCGTCTGGTAAAAGTGTGTTTTGTTTCTAAAATGTGAGCTGTCACAAATGATTAGCTACGTTTTGGGCAATTTTGTAGAAAAAGGTGTGATATGCGGTTGTATGTCATGTTCGTTCAAACGTTGCCTCTGTCATCGAATTCCTTGGGATCCTGACCCAAATACTAAGCACTTTAGCTGCTAGTAAAACTTTCTGTTTTTGCTTTTGGTTTGATTGATATTATTGTTGGTAGAGGCGTATCATTCATAAATAAATTCAGATGAACGGACACGGACTCAAAAAAATAGGCAGCAACGAATTAACTAAAACGACAGACCCTCTTATTTGCCGAAATAGAACACGAACAAGACAAAAGTACACGATCAAACAACGATATAATTACCCTCTTTCTTTGCTAAAGCAAGACACGAACTAGAAAATGTATTCCATCTTTGCTTGTCGAAACACGACACGAACTAGACACAAATAGGCTCCTTCGTGATTGCTGAAACAGAACACGAACTAGAAATAATAGTTTCTCATTGGCTGCTGAAAGAGGACACGAACTAGAAAAAAATAGTCACTCTGTGTTTGCTGACACAACACCAGACACAAAGGCCCCTCTTTGCTTACAGAAACAGGACACGAACTAGACATAAAGACCCATAATTCTCCTTGTTGGTTTGCTGAAACAGGGCAAGAAATAGAAACAATAGTCCTTTTTGGTTTGTTGAAACAGGGCAAGAAATAGAAACAATAGTCCTTTTTGGTTTGTTGAAACATGCAAGAAATAGAAACAATAGTCCTTTTTGGTTTGTTGAAACAGGGCAAGAAATAGAAACAATAGTCCTTTTTGGTTTGTTGAAACAGGGCAAGAAATAGAAACAATAGTCCTTTTTGGTTTGTTGAAACATGCAAGAAATAGAAACAATAGTCCCTTTTTGGTTTGCTAAAACAGGGCAAGAAATAGAAACAATAGTCCCTTTTCGTTTGCTGAAACAGGACACAAGCTTGACACAGAGACCCCTTTTAGAAACAGGACACCCTCTTCATTTGCTCAAACACAAGCAGAACGCATACTATTTACAATATTCCCTCTTTGTTTGCCATAATATGACCCGGAATTTATTAACAAATAATCCTTCTTCGATTGCTGGAACCGGAACAGCACACAACCTAGAAGCTTATTGTCAATCTTTGTTTCCTGAAAAAACCAACAACTTCGTCATCGTTTGTTAAAAACAAGACACCACCAAAGAACAACAGTCTCTCTTTTGTTTTCTGAAACAGCAACATCTACAGGAGCAGTAGTATCAGTATCAAGTTTAAATCTGACAAAGCTTCAAAAATGATTTGGAGCTCGTATTTGTGGGAAGTCTCTTGGGATCAGTGTATGGCTCAGAGTTGTGAATGTCATAACAGTGAAAGATGTGTCTGTGGTAGAAAGGAACACCGCCAGACGGAATGTACAGACCGATTCATATCACGTGGTCATTATTTCATGACAGTTGTCGTTCTTTCTCTTTTCGTATGTGTTTTCTTTCTTTCTTTCTTTCTTTCTCTCTTTCTTTCTTTCTTTCTTTCTTTCTCTCTTTCTCTCTTTATTTCTTTCTTTATTTCTTTCTTTCTTTCTTTCTTTCTCTCTTTTTACATTTAGTCAAATTTTTACTAAATGTTTTAACATAGAGGGGAAATCGAGACGAGGGTCGTGGTGTATGTGTGTGTTGTGTGTGTGTGTGTGTGTGTGTGTGTGTGTGTGTGTGTGTGTGTGTGTCTGTGTCTGTGTGTCTGTGTGTGTGTGTGTGCGTCTGTGCGTGTGTGTGTGTAGAGCGATTCAGACCAAACTACCGGACCGATCTTTATGAAATTTGACATTAAAAACACGCTCAAAAAGTTAAAACGAAGAGAGGTACAGAAAAGCGTGCTATCCTTCTCAGCGCAACTACTACCCCGCTCTTCTTGTCAATTTCACTGCCTTTGCATCGAGCGGTGGACTGACGATGCTACGAGTATACGGTCTTGCTGAAAAATTGCATTGCGTTCAGTTTCATTCTGTGAGTTCGACAGCTTGACTAAATGTTGTATTTTCGCCTTACGCGACTTGTTACATTTAGTCAAGTTTTGACTAAATGTTTTAACGTAGAGGGGGAATCGAGACGAGGGTCGTGGTGTATGTGTGTGTGTCTGTCTGTCTGTGCATGTGTGTGTGTAGAGCGATTCAGACCAAACTACTGGACCGATCTTTATGAAATTTGACATGAGAGTTCCTGGGAATGATATCCCCGGACGTGTTTTTCTTTTTTCGATAAATACCTTTGATGGCGTCATATCCGGCTTTTTGTAAAAGTTGAGGCGGCACTGTCACACCCTCATTTTTCAATCAAATTGATTGAAATTTTGACCAAGCAATCTTCGACGAAGGCCGGACTTCGGTATTGCATTTCAGCATGGTGGATTAAAAATTAATAATGACTTTGGTCATTAAAAAGCTGAAAATTGTAAAAAAAATAATTTGTTTTTAAAACGATCCAAATTTACGTTCATCTTATTCTTCATCACTTTCTGATTCCAAAAACATATAAATATGTTATATTCGGATTAAAAACAAGCTCTGAAAATTAATAATATAACAATTTCTTATTAAAATTAAATATCCGAAATCGATTTAAAAACAATTTCGTCTTATTCCTTGTGGGTTCCTGATTCCAAAAACATATAGATGTGATATGTTTGGATTAAAAACACGCTCAGAAAGTTAAAAAGAATAGAGATAAAGAAAAGTGTGCTATCCTTCTCAGCGCAACTACTATCCCTAGAATATAGTCAATGTTTGTAAAGATTTGAGTCAAACAGTATGTAAGAAATGTTAAGTCCTTTGTACTGGAAACTTGCATTCTCCCAGTAAGGTCATATATTGTACTACCCCGTTGCAAGCACCTGGAGCAATTGTTTGATTATTGCTTTTGTGAACAAGAAACAATTAACAAGTGGCTCTATCCCATCTCCCCCCCCTTTCCCCGTCGCGATATAACCCTTCGTGGTTGAAAACGACGTTAAACACCAAATAAAGAAAACAAGAAATTCCTCCGAGGTAGGAAAAACACCCCCGTCCTTACCATTCTCACTGCCACCAACTGAGAAGGTTATTTCCCTTTGACCATTAATATGTCCCTCTATAAGTCCTTGTAGAATCTTAATCCACCAATAACTCCCTAACCGTGTGTTTGACTGGTCCCAATTTTTGTAAGGACCGTCTCAGGAATGTATAGAACCTGTTCACCAAGTTTGGTGACGATCGGTCCGTTCATTCTTGAGATCTATATGCGAACACAAACACACAAACACACAAACAAACAAACAAACACATCGACCGAATCCTATACACACCCCTATACCGGGGGTGTAATAAAGAAAGAACTACTATCCCGCTCTTCTTGTCAATTTCACTGCCTTTGCATCGAGCGGTGGACTGACGATGCTACGAGTATACGCTCTTGGTGTAAAAATGCAGTGAGTTCAGTTTCATTCTGTTAGTTCGACAGCTTGACTAAATGTTGTAATTTCGCCTTACGTGACTTGTTGTTTTTGTTGTTGTTGTTGTTGTTGTTGTTGAGGCTGTGGTTGTTGTACTTCTTCTTTTTACATTTAGTCAAGGAAGCTCAGTTGGTAGAGCACTGGACTTGTGATCGAAAGGTCGCAGGTTCGAATTCGGGCCGGGACGGACACGGGTCAACTTTATGTGCAGACCCAGAGACGGAAGCCATGTCCCACCCCCGTGTCATCACAAGTGCCATAAGTGCAGGTGGCTGAATACACCTAAACACGCAGACACCTGGGTAGCGCGACTCCGTTGCTGCTAGCTTTCCACTGGGAGGAAGCGACCCGAATTTCCCAGCGATGGGACAATAAAGTAATGAAAATGAAAAAAAAAATGAAAAAAAGTTTTGACTAAATGTTTGTTTTTTTTTTTTTTTTTTTTTTTTTTTTTTTGCCAAGCACATCATCGTGGGGCTTTTAATCCATAACATGCATCCTTCTACAATGTATCTTCATTCATCCTTCAACATGTATAATAAATATGTAAATGGCAAGTATACAAGACATACAACATTAGGACCTAACCGACAGACGGACATGTAACATACCGACAATACTGATAAAAAAAAGAGAGAGAGAGAGAGAGAGAGAGAGAGAGAGAGAGAGAGAGAGAGAGAGAGAGAGAGAGAGAGAGAGAGAGAGAGAGAGAGAGAGAGAGAGAGAGAGAGGGGTAACAGGGTGACAGACAGGTAAGAGGATAAGTGAAGCAGACAGACATAAGACATACACACACACTCTTGCCTAAAATCTTATAAAAACCTACAATTTTAAACTGTACAAAAAGTTAAGCTGAAATGGACACTTCGCCTTGGTCAATAACCTAACATATATTCGCATAGGGTAACCACTCTGACAAAAATTCAACATTTCTATTCCTGATAAGATTCAATTTCTTTTCAATGTAATATCTTTGTTTTAATATTTTCAAAAAAACATTCAAAAGCGGAACTGAGCCCTGAAGTTTACATTTATAAATATAATATTTTCCTAAAAGAATAATCAAATCTAAAACATTATCAGTGTTCACATTATCATCATTTCCAAATATTATCAATCCTTTTGAAAAAGTCAAATGTTCACAATGTAAACATTCTTTGTGTAATACATTATTCAATTTAATCCAGAAGGTTTTAACAATCATACATTCCCAAAATAAGTGAAAAATTGTCTCTTCATGATACCCGCAAAATGTGCAGAGCGTTGAATTTTTAATTTTACATAAATATAAATATTTATTACAAGGTAGAATCCGGTGTAGGAGTCGCAGCTGAAACCACCTTAAACTGACATCAACAGTAGTTTGAAAGGGTTTCAAGAAAATTAATTTCCAATTCATATTACGTTCACTGGTGCTATTCCATTTTGAAACCGCAGATGGAATATCGTTAGACTGCACAAACACCTTCTTCACAACATGATTTCCTTTTTTTATCACTGACCACACTCTACTATCCACTGATTCATGCTGACAATTCAATGTCTTAAAATTCAATTTCTTCTGATAGCTTTTCACAGCGGATACAATTCCACAATACAACAAAATATCACTTTTAACATTGGGAAATAATTCAGAAAATTCTTGATAATTCAAATATTTACCCTCCAAATTTACTAAATGTTTCACGTGTACAATTCCTTCTTCATGCCAACTCTTATAATAAATGCTTCTTTTACCTCTCACTATGTTATCATTATAAAAAAGACATTCGTACAAAAATTCATCAATATTAACAGGTAAACATTTTGCATATAACTTTTCATAATGCTTTAACACATCTTGCCAAAACTTGTTTTTCACCGTATTTTTCAACACTTTTATATAATTGCTACCAACCAGATTCACAATATTTAATTCTGGATACATATCCATAACAAATGTTTTCAAACATGAATCACCACAAACAACTTTTCGCATCCAATCGATCTTCAATGTTGACAAAAATACATAAATATTCACCATATTTAACCCCCCTTCTTCAAGGGGTTTACACACTACTGTATTTTTAATTTTTGCTCTTTTACCACTCCATAAAAAATCAAATAACAACTTATCCAATTCTTTCAATAAGTTGCTATCAGGATCAGGCAGACACATAAACAAATGTGTAATCTTTGACAATACAAGGGTTTTAATAACTATTATTTTACCTAGTGGGGTAAGATGTCTCTTTCCCCATACATATAAAATCTTTTTAATATCTTTTAGTTTATCCTGATAATTTATGTGAACAATACATTGTAAATCAACCGAAAAATGTATACCCAAGACCTTAAAAATACCAGGGTTCCAGCAAAAATTTTGATCTTGTAAAAATCTAACATGCGAATTCTTTCTACTACCTATCCAAATAACATTTGTTTTATCGTAATTCATATTCAAACCAGACATATTTGCGAACAGTTTAAGTGTACGTATAGCTTCTACAAATGACTCCTTACTTCCATCTAAGTAAAGGGTGGTGTCATCTGCAAACTGCGACAGTAAAACATCTCGTTCTTTTAATCTAATCCCTTTAATTTTATCATTTTGTCTAATCATTAAAGACAAAATTTCTGCACAAATTAAGTACAAATAAGGTGAAAGAGAATCCCCTTGTCTAACGCCTCTGTGTATCTCAAACCATCCAGTATAATGGCCATTTACAGTTACACATGTAATAATATGATTATAAAAAGTCTTTACCCACTGTCTGAGTTGCGGTCCAAAGTTAAAAAAATCAAGACTTTTCTCAATAAAGGACCAAGAAATACTATCGAAAGCTTTTTGGAAGTCAATCGTCAACAAGAGACCAGGAATATTATGCTCTTCTGTGTACACGAGTGTATCAAACAGTTGACGTATGTTTTCACTAATACATCTGCCTTTGAGAAATCCCTTTTGGTCTTCATGTATCAACATTGGCAAAACTTTTTTCAGTCGGTTTGCAATACAGGTAGAGGCAATTTTATACACAGTGTTCAATAATGTAATAGGACGCCAGTTTTTTAAATACTGTTTAGGTTTACCATCTTTGGGGATACATGTAATTATTCCTTGTCTCTGGGTTATTGACATCTCTCTTTGTTGAAAACTACAATTTACTGAACGGACAAGAAAAGTACCAATGTCAGTCCAAAACATTTTAAAAAACTCTGTAGTAAATCCATCTGAACCTGGGCTTTTATCGTTTTTCATTGAGCGAAGGGCTGCTAAGGCTTCAGCTTCTGTAATTATGCCCTCAAGCATCATACTTTCCTCTGGAGATAATTTAGAGGCATTTAAAAGACTAAGGTCAACATCCTCTACATTCCTTTCTAAATGTTTTAACATAGAGGGGGGAATCGAGACGAGGGTCGTGGTGTATGTGTGTCTGTCTGTCTGTCTGTGTGTGTGTGTGTGTGTAGAGCGATTCAGACTAAACTACTGGGCCGATCTTTATGAAATTTGACATGAGAGTTCCTGGGTATGATATCCCCGGACTCTTTTTCATTTTTTCGATAAATACCTTTGATGACGTCATATCCGGCTTTTTGTAAAAGTTGAGGCGGCACTGTCACACCCTCATTTTTCAATTAAATTGATTGAAATTTTGGCAAAGCAATCTTCGACGAAGGCCGGGGTTTGGTATTGCATTTCAGCTGGGTGGCTTAAAAACTAATGAGTGAGTTTGGTCATTAAAATTCGGAAACTTGTAATTAAAAAATAAAATTTATTAAACGATCCAAAAACAATTTCATCTTATTCTTCGTCATTTTCTGATTCCAAAAACATATACATATGTTATATTTGGATTAAAAACAATCTCTCAAAATTAAAAATATAAAAATTATGATCAAAATTAAATTTCCGAAATCGATTCAAAAACTATTTCATCTTATTCCTTGTCGGTTCCTGATTCCAAAAACATATAGATATGATATGTTTGGATTAAAAACACGCTCAGAAAGTTAAAACGAAGAGAGGTACAGTAAAGCGTGCTATGAAGCACAGCGCAATCGCTACCGCGCCAAACAGGCTCGTAACTTTCACTGCCTATTGCACTAGCGGCGGACTACGTTCAGTTTCATTCTGTGTGTTCCACAGCTTGACTAAATGTAGTAATTTCGCCTTTCTCTCTCGTAGTTTTTCTCTCTCTCTCTCTCTCTCTCTCTCTCTCTCTCTCTCTCTCTCTCTCTCTCTCTCTCTCTCTCTCTCTCTCTCTCTCTCTCTCTCTCTCTCTCTCTCTCTCTCTCTCTCTCTCTCTCTCTCTCTCTCTCTCTCTCTCTCTCTCTCTCTCTCTCTCTCCCGGTCTGTTTTTCTGTCTGTGTGTCTGTCAGCCACACATTAGAAAAGGTTTTATCTCAAAGGCAGTGATTGGTCACGAAGTCGAGATCGTTTTCTCACGTGTACGGGGAGGATTCGACACTTTCTGCTAAAGGCTGCCATTCAGAGCACAATTCAAACTTTAGTTTCTTCCTAATCGCGTGCGTGTTTGTGTGTGTGTGTGTGTGTGTGTGTGTGTGTGTGTGTGTGTGTGTGTGTGTGCGCGTGTGCGTGTGTGTCAGTGTGTGTGTGTGTGTGTGTCAGTGTGTGTGTGCAGTTTGTCAGTGTGTTTATGTGAGTGTGCGTGTGTGTGTGTGTGTGTGTGTGTGTGTGTGTGTGTGTGTGTGTGTGCCACCATAATTCAGATAGCTTACAGGAACAAAATAGCAAGGGGAACAAAATATAACCCCATCTATAGGACCGCCTTGTTCCAAACTGCAAACAGCCAACCAGGAAATCCTTCTCTCATTCAGTGTTAAAAAGATTGTATTTCAGTATCAGGGACGAACATTCTCAGCATCAAATAAACAACATATCGGAGGCGGAATAAAAAAAATGTATGAAATGGGAGTAACTAAACCCTCCCCTGGGAAATGGCAGGGGAGTATTTTGGGGACTGAAAAAATACTCCCCAGAGAGCCACGTGAGAAAGAGGCTAGGAAAATGTGTCAGTCGTAGCAGTGGCTTATTGCGCTCCGCACGGTCAGGTTTTGATGGCGCAAAGAAACTCTAGAACTCCCCAGGTAATTCTTGACGCTGATTAATGTTGAATGGGATGCTTTTTAACGGCTGGATATTCCCGCGAGAGAAAGATAAACAAGCGCTGGAGGGCTGATGGGGCGGAAGGGGGGGGGGGGGGTGGTAGTGGAGAAGGAGTGGGAGACGCTCGCGCGAGTTTATAATTATAAGTAATTCAGATTGTCTGTCTGTTTTTCTGTGTTTTTCCGTCTATGGGTGGCTTTTTACATTTAGTCAAATTTTGACTAAATGTTTTCAAGGGATAGTATCCACCGAAAAAGGTCTTCAGATCGCTTTCAAAGCATCACCGTAAGATTCTACGTTACAAATAATGCTTCCATCCATGAGGAATAACTTAACTTTGCAAATTCAACAGTTTTGATAGCTAATTAATTGTCGAAACAGAATCCAAGAAAAGAGCACTCTTGTAATGGTTGGGTGATTTCCCTTGTCAAAAGTGTCAACAATGGCGTCTTCCTGCGATCATTTTAATCTGACAAGGTAAGTGTTACATTTTCCAGCTTTAGTTAACGTTGTCTGACAGGAAATAAAGCTTTCAATAGGACAGTCAGTAGCAGTGTACAAGTTGTTCTCAGCAGGACTGCAAATGAATCGATCGATGCGAGTCAAAAAGCCCTGTAGCCTAGCACTCAAAAAGATTCGCCTTGACGAAGATCATGCTCGTACTTTAGAAGCAGTACTCAGTCAGATTATCTTGGACATATGTGTTGACTGTTGGTGATCATTTCAAATATATGTCTCTAAAGTCGCGCTTTTACCTATAGGCTTATGCATTTGTTTCAAATTCCATTCATGTCACTGATCGAACACAGGGAACAGTAAACGTGCGAGAGTTCGAAGCAAAGCGCATTCATGTTTCAGACAAATAGACAGCTCTGAAAAGTATGTCTTTTCTCATAATAGTAACCCAAAAGAGAAGAAATTATACTTATCCCTCTGAACAATGTCGAGGAAATCAGTGTCTTGTGCATTTGTGTGTGTGTGTGTGTGTGTGTGTGTGTGTGTGTGTGTGTGTGTGTGTGTGTGTGTGTGTGTGTGTGTAGTGTGTGTGTGTGAGAGAGACTTATATCACTGTGTGGCTGTGTGTGTCACCGTGTGCATGCATGTGACTGTGTGTGTGTCACTGTGTGCATGTGTGTGTGTGTGTGTGTGTGTGTTTTTTTTTACATTTAGTCAAGTTATGACTAATTTCTTTCTGTTTAGACACTTGCATATCAAGCGAAAGATACATACAGGGTGACTATTTGTGCATGGAAACAGCTGACATGAGCAATAAAGTCTGGGGAAGAGTCCTGACAGTATATTGATTAATGCGTTGAATTCACAGGTCTAGTAAAACTTGTGCAGAACAAATATACAGGTGTTGAAAAGTGCTCGAATTCCAAGAATACTTTCATGTGTAGCACCTTTGAACTGTGCAGAGAGGATGTGTGCCTGTGGATTTGAGATCTACATGGAATAAAATAGACACTGTTCTTGACAATTGAGTATGTTTTTGTGTGCGCATGTTGTTTGGTTTATTGATAATAATTGACTTTTGGTCAAGATGTAACCATGAATTTCTGTAGCAAAGACGCAATGATAAAAATAGACAGAATATAATCAGATAATAAGACACTGGGCTGCAAATTGTCATTGTATTTATCTTGGGCACCTAGGATGTGCTCAAGCGGTGAGTGTTTAAACGAAAGGGTGTTTGTACTGTGTGTAAAAGCCTGACAGTATATGTGATGGTTTACAGGAGGCGTACTGTGCCTTTAACCATCATTTGGACGAATCTTCGTTTGCGAGCCGCTAATATCCACTTTGCGTCAAATCATGCATCCGCACCGAATATGCATACCAGCGCTCATTGGTCTAAAACATATGTAAATATTGTGCAGCAAAGGGAAGCTACCCACGGGAAAATAATCATCGAATATCCTGTTATTAACCAATGAGCGCTGGTATGCATATTCGGTACGGATGCATGATTTGACGCAAAGTGGATATTAGCGGCTAGCAAACGAAGATTCGTCCAAATGATGGTTAAAACCAACCTGCACCGGACGGAAGCTGAAAACTAAAGGCACATAATAGTTCAAACAATCATTCAACTGTATTTATTTGACCTTACACAGACTGTAGGAAGAGGCAAACCGTCTTGAACAATATTTTTCCCCAGGAAGCGACTCCAAGAACACAGAAGACTCGAAGGTGAGTGACAGACCTTGTAGTCTTTCTGTGATAGTAGTAGTACCCAGTGGACGATACCTTCCGCCTGTGGACAGACCTAGACAAATGTTGCTGCCGTTTTGTCTGTGTGTCTGCTGGTGTGTTGTGCGAATGAAGCATCCATCAAGCGAGCGCACGAATTGTGCAGGGTCGATTGTGTCCAGTTTTGGTTTGAACACGGACACGCCACGGTGTGTGTGTGTGTCTGTGCACTGCACAGGAGCTTGTATCAAAGTGCCGGTCGATCATTATTTACTCCTTCATCCCAACAGTCTCCATACAACTACATACCCGCCCTGATATGGCCCTTCGTGGTCGGCTGGGCGTTAAGCAAACAAACAAACAAACATACTACGCATTCGCTAGTGAATAGTAGTAGCCTAGTAAGGGTGTACATGCAGGAGTTAATAATGATCAACTGGCGGTTGGGTACAAGCTCCTGTGGTGCACTGTATAGGAGACAGAGACTGACAGACAAACAGAGTAGGTAATCCCCCTAAAAATTGCTTTGAGATGGAAAAAGTAGAGTCAGTCAGCACAGTCTTTGGATGTAGTGCAACAGAAAATGTTATTTATAACTGACATTTTATTTTGTCAGCGGTATGAGTTTTTCTGTGCCTAAAGTTTTTAATGTTGTGATTTTGTAGGAAGAACTATGATTGAAGCTTATTGTAAAGCTTTGTGAAATGGTAACTTTTTAACGAAGAACACATTCTTCCTCAGACGGTGTTCATTGAAGCAAACACTAAATGCGGCAGAATCTCATTCATCCTTTCTTTTTTAACTGCCATTTTTAAGTGTCGCTGTGCATGTTGAAAGCTTCATGTTCAAAACTGATGTTGCTGTAGAACTGTATGTAATTGGCCAGCCTTTGGTTTACACTTAGTGGTTTATATGTTGCTATAATTACTAAAACAATGTTTTTTAATTCTCAGGGAAAAAGCACCCGGACGTCAAACATTCTTGCAATGTGTGGCAATAATGGTTTAAAATATTTCGGACAAAAAGATCATCAAGGTGAGTTTAAATGTTCATAATTCTGATGTAAGTCAAGCTAATCTTTTATCTTGAGTAACTATCTCTGTCATGTCTCTCCCAGGCTGCGCGACCGACAGAAAAGTTGCCAGGAACCGATTCCTTGAGTGTGGCCAATTGTTCCCCATTTCTGGTTCACTTGAACTGCAGGCAATTTTGTTGAGTGATTAAAAGTTATGGATTCTTTAAAAAGGTGTACGTTTGAGGATAAGACACTGTCAAAGTTTTGAAACAGTATTTGTCTTCTTCATGGTTATAAAAAAAAACTGCAGCACCTGTGTTCAATTTCTGAAGATGCATTATTACTACAGTGGCACCCCCCTTTTAAGACCTGAAACAATCTGAGAAAATCGAGTCTAAAAAAGGAACGAGTCTTAAAATGAGAGTAATTTTACAGAGGTTATGAACAGAAAATGTGAGAAAACAAGGTCTTAAAAAGAAGGGAGTTTTAAATTGGGGGGTCATAGAAGGGAGGTTCCATTGCATTAATCATGCCATGGAAATCATGGTGATTTTACAGATAAATACAATGACAATTAAAAGCAATTTGCAGCCCAGTGTCTTATTATCTGATTATATTCTGTCTATTTTTATCATTGCATCTTTGCTACAGAAATTCATGGTTACATCTTGACCAAAAGTCAATTATTATCAATAAACCGAACAACATGCGCACACAAAAACATACTCAATTGTCAAGAACAGTGTCTATTTTATTCCATGTAGATCTCAAATCCACAGGCACACATCCTCTCTGCACAGTTCAAAGGTGCTACACATGAAAGTATTCTTGGAATTCGAGCACTTTTCAACACCTGTATATTTGTTCTGCACAAGTTTTACTAGACCTGTGAATTCAACGCATTAATCAATATACTGTCAGGACTCTTCCCCAGACTTTATTGCTCATGTCAGCTGTTTCCATGCACAAATAGTCACCCTGTATGTATCTTTCGCTTGATATGCAAGTGTCTAAACAGAAAGAAAAAACACTAAAAACCAAACACAAAAATTCATTCAGTAAGAGTGAATGTACACACATCCTAAAAAACACGAAATGAATAGTCATTCTGTCAGTCATTGATACTGATCCAAGCCATTGATGTGACGAAGAAAAGAGTAAGTTTTTTTTAGAAAGCTAACATCTTTCAGAGGGAAATGGTGTTATCAAACACTGGTCGTTTCACATTCTCCCTGTAAATCACTGAAAGCAGACCTCTTCAACTTCAGAAGACCCTCCCTCGTCTTCTTTTTGAGGGGCTATCCAGAGATACTCCAGTGCCGAGAGTATGAAATAAATAAATATAGCTGTCTGTCAGCGTTCTCTAGAAATGAAAATGTCTCTACAAGGTGCAGAACTGTGCACATAATAAAACACACACACACACACACAACATATGTTCAAACACTGATCCACATTTTGGGGGTGGGCGTTTACTAGGTACTAACGGCGCTTACAAGGAAGATTACAGTACATTAAAAAAGCAAAAAAGAATATACATTATTTGTATTTGTGACCAAATTATGACATTATACACAGATTGAGACAGTCAGTGTTCCTCAAGGTGAACAAGGACTGTCAAGGTGTGTGTAAAATGTCATATTTTGATCAAAAATACAAATAACATTTATGTATCGATTGGTTCTGGTTAGAATTCCTTTTAATTGTTTTTTTAATGTACAAACATGCACTATAATTTTGTAGTCTCAGCTGGCCGCCTACTATGGAATGTAACAGAGCATGTGTAAACCAACCCACACAGAAACGCACTTTGTTTAACACCACAATGTACTCTAATACAGGCAACAAGGAAGAAAGTCAGTGTACTGGCCAGTTGGATCTATAATGTCATTCCTATGACCCATACACAGCAACTGCACATGGCAACTCTTACACCTTCACCCGAATAGCCAATATCTTTCCTCAATATAACTCTAGTCTGAATGATGCGTATCGTTTGGCTTTATTGATCTTTCCCTCTTCTTCTTCCAGGACCAGGGCATCTTCAATCTCTTCTTTGTGTGTGGGCCAGTAGGAGCCTGCTGTCATCAAGCACCAGTGCCTTGAAGTCCTGGAGCATAAACAGAAAATCGCCCATCAGTAAAGACACTTAATTCAAACTTCAAAAAGGGTTGAAAAAATGAACCAAATGCAAGAAAAAGTGCGAAAATAAAGAGTTACAGAAGAGTGTTTGTAATCTATTCATCTATGTAATGGAGTGCAAGTGTGAGTAAAAGGTGGGTGTGGGTGGGAGAGGGGGGATGGGATATACCTGTGGGCATTGGCTTTCCAGATTTTTAGCATTCTGACACACTGACAAGTGTGAAAATGTGTTCTAGTGCTCCTGACGATCAAAAGTGTCAGTTACACAGGAATGAATGCCCAGTTTACCATTGCATTGTGCAGTGAAACCCTAACTTTGCCCCCCCCCCCCCCCCCCTTTTAAAAAAACCACAACATTTGTCTTAAAAGACACTACTTTCTCAGATTCCTGGTTATAACCTCTATACTAAGACATTCTGTTTTTCTTTGATTGAGTTTGCTGTATATATATATCTTAAAAGAAGGGCTCCACTGTATCTCTATTTTTTTTCTCCATAAGAGGTATTGTAGCAGCATCTGTCAAGTGCTAAACCGCAAAAAGGTCAATTTGATATAATTATTCAATACTGATGTTTCAAGTTAAGCAGAACTGCTGTTTGACATGTGGTTGGGAAATGTGCTTCGGGGATTGTCTTGTTTAAAAAAACATTGAACAGGAAGGCAGACATCTATTTGAACTGCAAAGCAGACACAATTCAAAAACCTACACATCATTATTATGACTTCCTACATTACAGCATGATCATGGAATCTCTTAGCCAATGTGTCAGATCATGAAGATCATTATGGAGGCAGAAATGATCCCCTCAATCTGTAAAATATCCTTCTTTACAAACAGCATACAGGTGTAGCTAAAACAGAATTCATATGTGGAACCCCCTTTTACGATCTCCCAAAATCTGATAAAATCAGGTATTAAAAAGCAGGAAGTTTTAAAATGAAGGTGAATTTGCAGAGGTTATGACCAGAAAATCTGAAAAGCAAGGTCTAAATATAGGGGAGATCTTGAATTGTAAAGGTTTTTAAAAGGGGGGTTTCATGGTATAGTACAGCTAGCACCCCAATTGTGAGGACTGTTCATTTATTTCCCTTTATGAGACACTATCTTGACAAAATCAGGATGCTGAAGCTTCATTTTCATTCTTTTAACATATTGTTGGAAACCAGGAAATACACACATTCCCTAGAATGAAAAAAAATGCACCGGTAACGTAATTTGTGACTGAGACCTAAAAACCTCACCGTTAGTCATTATTTAGTATACCCTGTAACAAAGTCTTTATCCTCACAAATCTTGCAGAATAAAAAGGTACTTACTCGAATGATTCAGTTTGGAGGAGGAGTGGGGGTTGAGGGGGGGGGAAGCAGTGAGAGAAAGTACATGTACTTATAACTATAGTCCTGATTAAATTACATATCTTACCCAACTCACATATAACAATTAACCCTAGTTCAGTGCTGGTAACGCCGTACGCGTCCCCTTGGTAACAAGGGAGACCACTCTAAAAAAGAGTGATCTATCCCATAAGGCCAGACTAACAACCAGTCTGACTTCCGTATGCGTGCGCATACGCCGCCATCTTATCATTCCAAACTCAGCGCTCAGCCTGGCTGGTCGCATTTACGTACGCTCTGGCTGTTGTTCAGCCGATGTTACTTTGTCTGTTTGACTTGGTTTCTTCTCCTTGGTATTCTTTCGTCGTCTTACCTTGCTGCTGTATTGAGTTGAGATTGTTCCTTGTTTTGTACTTGATGTAAAGGCGTTGTTTGGCCATTGTTGACGTGAAATTTTCCGAAAAATATTTTCTGAAAGTTTTTGTTGAAGTCTTGCTTGCTATGGCTGATAACGTTAAGAAGAGGCAGAGTTCTAAGCAGGTGGCTGCTGAGTCCTCCCCTCCGAGAAAGACGCCTAGAAAATCTAAACAAACGGTCGTGTCGGTGGTAGAACCGACCTCTAACAAATGTATTGATGTATTGGTGGACATGCCTTCTGCCTCCATTTTGCCGGCGAAGCCTTTGGATAAGGCCGCTCATGATGCTAAGCCAGCTAAAGCGGCTTCCGCTCCTGTTGTTTCTGGTCTGGCGGCCGCGGACGTGGCTTCTCTTTTGCTTGCACTTAGTTCGCAGGTGTCTTCATTGGCCGAGGAAATTTCGTCTACGCGAGCTGAGCTCCGTGCACTCCCTTCCGGGGTGACAGGGGCGTCGTCTTTGGCCAAGGTTGTGGCGGGTCCTTCCGCTACGGTGACTAGAGCGGATGTTCACGCGGTTCAGGATGGGGATGAGATTATCCCACTTCCGTTGGGTGTTCCTTCTCCTGGTGGTTCGCTGTCACAAGGTATGTCTGCTACACGAGTATCCGGGTTCTCTGGTGAAAGTGTAGCGCGTCTACAGGCAAAAGTAGCCACGGGCATCGCGCTCACGGGTGAAAGTTCTGATACCCTTTCTGGCCATCGCTGTTCCGTCGGAAGGTCAGGCGGGGGTAGGGACACTGTAGAGCGTACGGAAGGTTCGGTGCTTCCTGCCGTGTCGTTGGGCATTGGTCAGGCTGTGCGACTTCCGCTTCCGCCCTCGGGACAGGAAGAAGACAGTAGAGATGGCTCTCTGTTTGACTATGGCAGTCAAGCAGGGGGTCAACTTCCGGACTGTACGGATGTACATGAGGGCTGTCTGGACGATGGCGCTTCCGTTTTGGGAGATGATGCCGGGTTCCGTTTGCCTTCTAAGCTGGGAAGTGCAGTGGCGCTTGCAGCGGAAACGGCTTCAAAGTACTTTGAAGAGGGTGTGGTGGAGATCAAGTCTCAGCTTGCTCCACCTCCTTCCGCTTGGGGGGATTTTCGTGGTGACAAGAATACGAAGGGTTCTTTCAAGTTCATCGAATCTCCTTCTCTGGCGTTTGAGATGTCGAAGGTGTTGGTGAAGGGTTGGTCTAAAGGGCTGCCTGCTGTTCCGTTGTTAGCGCAACACAGTGAGGCTCCCGAGGCGGCTGCACCGTGGTTGGCGAAGGTTGGCCAACAAGTTCCTTGTTCGGCTAATCTGCGCAACTTCAAGTTGGTGGTCAACCCAGTCAGACTGATTGATTCTTACTCATTGCCCAAGTCGATACTTCCGGTGACTCCGGAACTTGCGTCTTTGAGGGAAGATGGCTATGCGAAGGAATGATCTGTCCCTTGTACTGAGGCATCGTTGATGTCTTTGGAGGAGACAGAGAGGTCTCTGTTGGAGCTGGCGTCTGTGTCAGAGTCACCCCAGAGATCGTTGTCAAGATCCATTGCGTCGTCGCTTGACCCATTTGAGTTCCGGTATGACGCTTCTACGGAAGATGTGACGACTTTGTTGGCCACATTGGCCAGGGTGTCACAGGAACAAATGACTTTGTCGGCCAGATTGTACACTTAGCCGTGCATTCTCGCAGATCGGCGTTCTTGACTGGGTCAAGAATTAGGGACAAGGTGACGATTGACGCTTTGAAGATCTCACCCGTCATGGACGGTTCCCTTTTGGGTCGTGCATCGCTTGATGCTTTGCAAAAGGAAACGCATGAGGCAAGAGACCTGGCGATAGCTAGGATCGCTCACCAAGGTTTTCAAAAACCTCAGGGCAAGCCTCAGGTTCAAGGCAAGGCTCAGTCTTCGTCCGCGGCGGCGGGTAAGACACAGAATCAGAGCTCTGCTTCTCGGGGCAGGGGGCGTGGTGCCTCTTCCCAGAAAAGGGGCTCCTTTGGTGGTGCTAGGGGGTCGGGGCGCAAGCCCCACCCCCAATGATGTCCTCCCGAACTTTCGATCCCGTTAGCCCCCATTAAAATTGTTGTGTTCCCTTCGGGTAACGTTTCTGACTTTGTTTTTTGAAATTGGTTTAATTTAAATTTGTGTAATGTTAAACTTGTGGGGTCCTGATTTGGCCTATATGGTCCGCTGGACCCAAAAAGCAACAACAATCAATCAATCAATCTACAGCTCTTTGGAGGGTGAAGACGAAGACGGTGCATAGTGGCGCTAATGTTTACGATGAACACTGTACGGAGACGTGGACAATGGACATGACGACGATGGTACTGGTGCAGTCATTCTCTCATGCTGTCATCCTCTCCGTCTCTCATCATCTCTGGCTGCCGAAGGAGACTGTCTCGTTGGGGGTTGCCGGACTCGTTCCTCCTTTTTGTCTGACGTACAAGGACAATAATAAGTCTCTGGCGTGTAAACTGGCAATGTTGTATACATATGTATGGAGTTGGCCAGTTTTTACATAAACACTACTAATAATTCGATACTTTAACTTAACCGGTTTTACAACATCAAAGAATATTTACCTCACTTCGGCAAGTCATTTACTCCATGTAACTTCCATCCGTCCTCAGGTAAATGTGACCGGGACAGCTCACCCGTCCACCAGTTGGGGTGGATTCACAAAAACTTCACTTGCAACGTGACAAGACAAAAATCCGTGGGTGTTTAGGCTGTCAACCCTAGCATCCATAGGTGCTTGCACTTGATGTTTGTAACATCACCCCTTTCCCCCGGGAAAAAAATAGTATACGAAGTGTAATTTTTGTTTTGTTTCAAACACATTATTTATGCGGGTTTGCATTGTATGTATGTTGTATGTATTGTGTAGTATTCGGATGTAAAGTACGGAAGTAAATTGTTAAACTGTTTTTCCTTTTCTTGGTTATTGTTATGAGTGAGGTCAAACCTCAGGGACTGGGTGGCCGAGTGGTAACGCACTTGCGCTCGGAAGCGAGAGGTTGCGTGTTCAGGCCTGGGTCAGGCCGCAATTTTCTCCCCCCTTTCCTAACCTAGGTGGTGGGTTCAAGTGCTAGTCTTTCGGATGAGACGAAAAACCGAGGTCCCTTCGTGTACACTACATTGGGGTGTGCACGTTAAAGATCCCACGATTGACAAAAGGGTCTTTCCTGGCAAAATTGTATAGGCATAGATAAAAATGTCCATCAAATACCCGTGGGACTTGGAATAAAGTAAAAAATTCCATCTCACACGGCATTAAGTCTCAGGGCTTGGAAACATGAATACACGCATACAGGAAAAAAAAATATGGGTAGCGCCGTATACTGTATGGCAGCTCGCTTTCCCCAGGGAGAAAGCAGCCCGAATTTCCATGAGGGTAACCTCACTGGACTATAAATCTTATCCAATCCAATCCGAATAGAGAGTATGAGAGATTTGTGAGTACATCATAAGTAAGTTTATAAAACCCATTCGTAACACCTTCTGTAGACGTTGTGGGGCCGTGTGGACTCACATTGTTATGTAATAATTTCGCTCCACGCGACTTGCTTATTAACTCCAAAATTAAACAGATTGTCGAAAATTATGTTAAGAGCCAATACCTGAAGGTTTGTCTTCCGTGTGTAGTCTAAATTTGACCTTTGTTTTTTTCACTACTTCTCGCTGAAATTTAATGATTGTTTAGGACATAAGAGCTTTTTAGATGTCCGAGGCATTCTTTAAAGCTCATTAAAAAAAGGAAATAATTTCCAGCTCGTCTGAGGTTAATGGAGGTAATTCGGCATACGGGCGTGCGAATGACATGCTGGCAGCGACTTGGGAAAGTACAAGTTCTGTTGCGGTGAAAAGGAGCGGCTTTGAACTCGGACGGTTTTCCGTACAGTATTTATGTTTGTTTGTCAGTCGTGTTCTCTTGGGAGAGTATTATAAGCAGAATATAAAAAAAATCGAATAATAAAGAGACAGAGAGAGAGAGAGAGAGAGAGAGAGAGAGAGAGAGAGAGAGAGAGAGAGAGAGAGAGAGAGAGAGAGAGAGAGAGAGAGATGGGAGAGCGTTCCGTATATCAAATAGTAAATTATTTTTTGGGGGCTTGCTTGCCCATGGACAACTTGGGGCGTTGTTGAATATTCTTGTTATGGAAGAAAACATAACAGCAATAGATAAATATGGATGTAGCCTCTTTATCAATACGAAAACGGAAAAAAAACAAGAGGACGAAAATAAATCTTGTTAAAACGAGTGTGCGCTCGATTTCAATGAGGGGCGTGGGGGGGGGGGGGAGAGAGAGAGAGAGAGAGAGAGAGAGAGAGAGAGAGAGAGAGAGAGAGAGAGAGAGAGAGTTTAACTGAACTTGTAAGTTAGAGTGATTGAGATTTAAGTCTTGGCTTTTCTATACAATCTGTCCTTTGGGGATAATCCCCCCCCCCTAAATAAAACCAGATTAAATGATTAGTATCTACCAAGTGAAGATAAAGATTGTAGGCATAGCCTCGTCTTACAACCCGTCTTTAATTATGTGCTTGGTGACTTTGTGACTACGATAATATTATTGGCTTTTTCGTACATGGGGTTGTATCACGCACTCAGTCACACACTGTTGCGCACACAAGCGTACGCGTTGGTGACAACACGCACTCGAACAAGACACACAATTAAATGAACATGCCAAACAGTTCACTAGTGAATCAAATTAGTCATTAACTCAAACCATACATCAAAATACCTTGCCGCTGTACAGGAGAAAACCTGGTACACAAAAACACTTCGATTCAAATCAGACCTCGAAAATCACATCATCCGAGTCCCGGAAGTTCTGCAGCCAAAACCAAATAGAAATTTCCTCAGACAAAAAGTTCACATCAATCTCCATTCTTCAGTTCAGGGTGCAGGTTCTGAAGTTTCACAGACAGAAAGCAAAACTTTGATTAACTAATTCTTCATTCATCCCTAAACATACAATGCACATAGAAAGGGGGTGGGAGGGACAGAGACAAACAAGAAATTAATGGTAGAGAGTCACAAGAAATAGAGAACTAGTGGAGGAACACACACGGAAATGAACATATTGCGGTTTGTGGGTAACCACAACAGTTGAACACACACGCGAAAATTAAAATATTGAAGGTTGTCTGTATACACACAGATGTAACCATGGAGGGAGAACACACGCACACACTTTGATCAACTGACTCAAGGAACTAAAACTAATGCTTCAAACAGTGTTTTATTAACCTTCGCGGGTCGCCGTGGGTCCGTGTGGACCCAGAAGGGTGTTTAATTGCAAATATCTCTTTAACCAGTTGGATTTTTTTTTAATGAGCTTTAAAGAATGCCTCGGACATCTAAAAAGCTCTTATGTCCTAAAAAAATCATTAAATTTCAGCGAGAAGTAGTGAAAAAAACAAAGGTCAAATTTAGACTACACACGGAAGACAAACCTTCAGGTATTGGCTCTTGACATCATTTTCGACAATCTGTTTAATTTTGGAGTTAATAAGCAAGTCGCGTGGAGCGAAATTAATACATAACAATGTGGGTCCACACGGCCCCACAACGTCTACAGAAGGTGTTACGAATGGGTTTTATAAACTTACTTATGATGTACTCACAAATCACTCATACTCTCTATTCCAGGTTCGACCTCACTAATAACAATAATCAAGGATTCCAAGGAAGCATATAGTGCAATGAACTGGACACAGGAGGCGAGCGGTGGCGGACATTAACACCTTGTGGTCAATGGTTTAAATCCCCGTAGGTTGACCGTCTGAGTGAGGGGTTAATGACTGGAGGGACATTGGAATTATTCACACTCAGGAATGGGAAGTGTCCGCGAAATCGCGGATTTCCGCGAAAAGGAAATTACGTTTCAGCGAAAATAAACAATTGTCCGCGGAAA
The DNA here is from genome assembly GCF_037325665.1 of Littorina saxatilis. Classification (NCBI taxonomy): domain Eukaryota; kingdom Metazoa; phylum Mollusca; class Gastropoda; order Littorinimorpha; family Littorinidae; genus Littorina; species Littorina saxatilis. Next base: position 16,620,688 of record NC_090258.1, read on the forward strand.
AAAGGTAAATGAATTTAAATGTATACTATTGTCTCTCTATCCATTATTTGCTTACACGAGAACTATCAAAATATTGGTTTAAAATGCTAAATTTCGTTTTTTTCCGGGGGGCTTTGCCCCATGGTCCCCCCCCCCCCCCCCCCCCCCCCCCCCCCCCCCCCCAACGGTGCTCTGCCCCATTACCCCGCCGAGGCCTGGCGGCCCCTGGACCTCGGCCTGTTTTCAGAGGTTTTTTTATTTTGGAATTCCCATGCCTAACAATTATATAGAGGGGAAGTCTCTCAGTCATACAACTATACGTTACAAAAGCACTGTACCTATATGGACGATATACAATTAGATTATCACCGACTTTTGAGCAGTTTTAGGTGTGGGAATAACTTCTGGAAGTTGTCGTGCTTGTGAATACTCTGTCCGCCCCCCACCTTTTACTTCCCCTCTATCAAAAGACGTCGTTCACACGAACGGACACTCTCTCTTGACCGGCACGGTTGGCCTAGTGGTAAAGCGTCCGCCCCGTGATCGGGAGGTCGTGGGTTCGAACCCCGGCAGGGTCATACCTAAGACTTTAAAATTGGCAATCTAGTGGCTGCTCCGCCTGGCGTCTGGCATTATGGGGTTAGTGCTAGGACTGGTTGGTCCGGTGTCAGAATAATGTGACTGGGTGAGACATGAAGCCTGTGCTGCGACTTCTGTCTTGTGTGTGGCGCACGTTATATGTCAAAGCAGCACCGCCCTGATATGGCCCTTCGTGGTCGGCTGGGCGTTAAGCAAAACAAACAAACAAACAAAAAAAACCACTCTGTCTTATTTTACAATATTATTTCTAATTCCCAGTGTCACCGTCTCAATTTTATTATACATTATTTGCGTTTTTGACCAAAATATAACATTTTACACAGATCGAGACAGTCATTGTTCTCCGAGACCGCGATAGCGGTCGAGGTGAACAATGACTGTCGAGATCTGTGTAAAATGTCATATTTTGGCCAAAAACGCAAATAACATTTATGTATCGATCGAATTCCTTTCAGGTACTGACTTTGTTGTTGTTTTGACGATTGAACGAGCACACACACATGCAATCAAACACACACACCAAGAACACCTGTTTACACCAAACACATACACTTCAATGCGCCACAAAAATAGTGCAACTTCAAAAGTTTATTCAACTCCTTCAATTAACATTAGAATATTTGATTATCGCAACATTTTGTTCAGAACATAATCAAAGGAACGGAAAATTCATGAACATCAAATAAAACATCACATTTAATTGCTACATCTCTTTGCACTGTCAGTGTCAGTAACGGTTGTACACACTTGTCGTCACCCTGTCTCGCGATCAAGACTGGACGAGTTCATTGAGTAAGCTTGTGGGGTTAACAGCAGAGACAATCAACACGTTTGGTCTTATTTTGTTATTGTGATGTTCAAGTTGTTTATGGTACAGTTGTGGAAAGTAGGCAGAACTTGCATTGTCGTGGATGGTGGCTTGTCAGGTTCATTTTCTGCACTGAGGAAGAAATCTTCAAAGGACATGTCGAAACTACTTGCCCCGCGCATAATTAGTTGTGTGTTGCCTGCAATATGCTGATGGAGGGTGTCTCCCATGTTCATCTTTTGTTCAGCTGAAGTGTGTTGGTATTCGATCGGAGTTAAAAGTCGTCTTTTGTTTTCAATTTCTTCCCGAGATAGATCTGCAAATCGCTTCATTTTTACAGCTTTGCAGACGTGTGTGTTAATCCGCGTGTCCCAAATATGAAGTAAGTAGTTTCTTTGAAGTTTCGGTTAACCTGAAACGCCCAAATATGAAGTTTTGTAGGCCTCTGACGTCACATGGCTCAAAGAAGGGAAATCCAATGTCCAATCGGTACATATTCATTTATTGTTTCACGTGTGTGCATATGCAGCTGCTACATCTATATTTGCATCTTAAATATTGAACTGCGAGCGAAAGCGAGCTTTTCAATATTTAAAAAATCCACGAGTGTAAATAATCTGGTACGACACAGCAAGCCATGTTGTATTCTGTTACCCTACATACTGGACTTGCGTGTATTTTACTCAAAACGTCCCGCAGTCGAGGCGTACAGATTGAAGACGCTTATTTTGGAACCTCGATGTCTTCCAAAGCCTCGTGCAATCTTTCACGTCAAAGAAAAGAAACGTCACTTTAGAAGTGTAGCGTGACGTGTTAGTTCAAAAAACTCTTCCAGGGGAAACAGCAGGTGCAAAAGTGTTTCCATAATGAAGTTTGTCTCGGTGACTTGGGCATCATAAGCAGTATAAAAGCGGGTCCTTGCCAGACTAGTTTGACAGAACCTCATTTACATGATATACACCGATATTGTTATCTCATGAGTGGTCTCTCTTACGTATGTAGTTGGCCTATATGGTCCGCTGGACCCAAAAAGCAACAGATCAATCACGTATGTAGGATAAAATAATATCGATTCATAGCAAGGCTACACCGAGGGATCACGCTTCCTCTGGTGGGACTGGCTGGCTAATTTAAATGTAACGTCCTCACAGGAACAGGAGCCTATTAGGGACATGAGGTGGTTATATGCTAACATTCTCTGGTGGGACTATCGTGGGAGGATATATATACAGGGCCGGACCCAGGGGGGGGTTCCAGGGGTTCCGGAACCCCACCCCTGGAAAAAGCATGTACCTTGCTTTGAGTGTTTTTTGTTTTTTTGTTTTTTTTTTTTATAAATTTTGTGTGTATCTCTAACAAATTTTATTCAATGTGAAATCCGATGAGAAAAAGGTACCCCCACCAAAACAATGCTGCTCTTAACCCTCAAAACAAGGCCCAGAATGCACCAGATTGCACAGATTTTAACCGTTTTTCAAAAATTTTCCGGGGGAGCATGCCCCCGGACCCCCCTAGTTCGCGCGCCTGCTTTGCAGGCGCGCGCTTGTGGCTTCGCCACTTCGCTGATTTGCCCCCCCCCAAAAAAGGAGGAACCCCCCCCCCCCCCCCCTTACAACTCATTTGGTCCGGCCCTGTATAAATATACAAAATATTCGTACGCCCTCACAGAACCCCTGCATATCCTGTGTACGCAAGGGCGACGCACCGCCGCTTGTTCACCGACTGTTGATGAATGTTCCTTATTGGACAATTGCTCGAAAGTTGTCTTGCGTGGGAATATCCTTCATGCTGGACGATTTAAATTCTCATTCGTATTTAGCTTATAAGCTTAACGCACATTTACGTCTGCATCAGCTGTTGTTATTTAAGCAGTTACAGTATATCAAATGGACTCGTAGGACGAACACACGCCCTAGGGTCAGTATGCCAGCATTAGAGGAGTACATTAAAACGCCTTGCAAGACCCAAATCACTACGTTGTGTTAATATGAATGACTTGCCACCAATTTGTACCGGTTTTTGGCAGTTTTACTCCCTCTTTTTTTTCTTTCTCCTACGCACCATGTAAACTGAAAAAGGAAATACAATTGAATAGGTCCCGCACAGCCCAAATAGGTTGAAAGGACACGAAAAACCAACAACCAACTGCAGTCTAATCTGTAGACCTATTTTCAATTTAAAGTGTTAGACATATATGTAAATAATTTCAATCACGGAGGCTATGATGTACATTGAGAAAGAAACCCAAATTGAAACAAATCAGACTCCAGAACATGTTCTCCAAGCATGTCCCCTCCTCGACCAACTGCGGATCCAGACATGGCCTGACCCAACAGATCTGAGGACAAAAATGTGGGGAGCACTGGAGGACCTGGAAAGAACGTCCATGTTCGTGGCATCCTCCGGATTCCGAGCCTGACACAACCGTCGTACGAAGAAGAAGAAGAAGAATCGGTCCCAAATAGCCAAATAAGATAAAGGGACATGAAAACCAAACGGCAAACTAATCTACAGTCCAGTCTCTGGACCCTTTTTACATTTAGTCAAGTTTATGACTAAATGTTTTAACATAGAGGGGGAATCGAGATGTTATGTTAAATGAAGTCTTATATCGCGCGCGTATCTCCAGACTCGGACTCAAGGCGCAGGGATCTATTTATGCCGTATGAGATGGAATTTTTTACACAATACATCACGCATTCACATCGACCAGCAGATCGCAGCCATTTCGGCGCATATCCTACTTTTCACGGCCTATTATTCCAAGTCACACGGGTATTTTGGTGGACATTTTTTATCTATGCCTATACAATTTTGCCAGGAAAGACCCTTTTGTCAATCGTGGGATCTTTAACGTGCACACCCCAATGTAGTGTACACGAAGGGACCTCGGTTTTTCGTCTCATCCGAAAGACTAGCACTTGAACCCACCACCTAGGTTAGGAAAGGGGGGAGAAAATTGCTAACGCCCTGACCCAGGGTCGAACTCGCAACCTCTCGATTCCGAGCGCTTCCGAGCGCAAGTGCGTTACCACTCGGCCACCCAGTCCCCAGATGAGGGTCGTGGTGTGTGTGTGTGTGTGTGTGTGTGTGTGTGTGTGTGTGTGTGTGTGTGTGTGTGTGTGTGTGTGTGTGTGTGTGTGTGTGTGTGTAGATCGGTTCCGAGAAAACTACTGGACCGATCTTTATGAAACCTGACATGAGAGTTCCTCAGTATATCCCCACACGATTTTTTTCATTTTTTTGATAAATGTCTTTGATGACGTCATATCCGGCTTTTTGTGAAAGTTGAGGCGGCACTGTCACGCTCTCATTTTTCAACCAATTTGGTTGAAATTTTGGTCAAATAATTTTCGACAAAGCCCGGACTTTGGTATTGCATTTCAGCATGGAGGCTTAACAATTAATTAATGAGTTTGGTCTTTGAAAATTTGAAAATTGTAATTAAAACATTTCTTTTATAAAACGATCCAAAAACAATTTAGTCTTATTTCTCATCATTTTCGGATTCCAAAAACATATAGATATGTTATATTCGAATTAAAAACAAGCTCTGAAAATTAAAAATATGAAAATTATGATTAAAATCAAATTTCCGAAATCGATTTAAAAACATGTTCATCTTATTGCATGTTGGTTCCTGGTTCCATAAACATATATATATGATATGTTTGGATTAAAAACAAGCTCAGAAAGTTAAAAAGAATAGAGATACAGAAAAGCGTGCTATCCTCCTCAGCGCAACCACTACCGCGCTATTCTGGCAAGTCAATTTCACTGCCTTTGCCATACTGCCTTTGCCATACGCGGTGGACTGACGATGCTACGATCGAGTAGACGGTCTTGGTAAAAAAAAAATGCAGTGGGTTCAGTTTCATTCTGTGAGTTCGACAGCTTGACTAAATGTTGTATTTTTGCCTTACGCGACTTGTTTAATCTACTGTGATAGACCAACATGCAAATAGTTTCAAACATGGAGAGTTTCCATCCTGAACCCAGGTCAAAAATGAGTTACTTCCCTTCGGGTCTTATTCTATCCCTGGCAGGATGCTTTGGTTTTCCTTGTCTGGAGAGAAAATCGATTTTTTTTTTTTTTTACATATTTAGATCTTTTCGCAATGTGTTATGGATAAGCAGATTCGCGATCGTCGATAATGATTTTTCATGGTGTTGTGTAATTTTTAAATTACAAAGGAATTGATATGTAAGACAGTTTCAAGCAAGCTATTTTTCGCGGCTGTATTTACTGTGCAAACAACTCTAAATATGGCAAAAGTGTCACGTGATAATCAACCGTTTGGTTTCGGAGACGATTTTTTCTGTAACCAGTTGACAGTGATGCAACCATATATTACGGTCTCCTTCCGGCAGCAGTCCCAAAATTTCGACTTGTTTTGACCTTAGAACGATGTCTTTATCATAACTGTGAAGAACAGAACGGAGATCACTGTCGAAGTCGGCCAATCTGCAATCATATTCGTCTCGCGAACACTGATCTCAAATTTAGATCAGTGCTCGCGAAAAACATAAGGGAGATAACTCTGTATTCTTGTTTTGATAGATTCGCGCAATAATTTAGCATGCTGTCAGAAACATCAGTTGAACGAGCGAAATGCAGTAATCCGACGAACACGGATTTCATAACAACGACAAAAAGATTTGATTTCAATCGACCGACTGTGCCTCTACGCACGAGGAGTTGTCCGATTACAGTGCTGAAAATCGCAATACCGCGTTTGGACAACCGCAGTCGGGCGACAAAGCAGTGATCACCAGGGCAGAGATGCACGAACCAAAAGTGGGTGCCACCCAAGCGGGAGAGAACAAACCGCGGGGTCTGATTCGTTGGAATCACAACAAATCTCAACTTAAACCCATCCAACACACCGGCACGGTTGGCCTAGTGGTAAGGCGTCCGCCCCGTGATCGGGAGGTCGTGGGTTCGAACCCCGGCCGGGTCATACCTAAGACTTTAAAATTGGCAATCTAGTGGCTGCTCCGCCTGGCGTCTGGCATTATGGGGTTAGTGATAGGACTGGTTGGTCCGGTGTCAGAATAATGTGACTGGGTGAGACATGAAGCCTGTGCTGCGACTTCTGTCTTGTGTGTGGCGCACGTTATATGTCAAAGCAGCACCGCCCTGATATGGCCCTTCGTGGTCGGCTGGGCGTTAAGCAAACAAACAAACAAACCCATCCAACACCGCGGCTCGTCCTCGACCATTTGGTAACTTTCTCGTGCTCTTCTGCCCAGGAATCCACGAAACCGGCTCCAGGCGACGAAATCGAGTGGGTAGTCCAGAAGAGGATGTGAAATGCATGTTCTGGGTGTGGATAAAGCTCCGTCGATAGCGAGTTTCCATTGCTTTAAAGGCCCGCTCCGCTTCGCGAAAACAGGTCGCTTTACTGTTATAGATCTGGTCAGGCCTTTACATGGGATAAGACCATCCCTCCATTTGGCCACATACCAAAACTGAACAGACTAGGTAATTTTAAAGATCCTTGTCACGTAGGGTTTCGACTTAACTTTTGTGTTCCCTTCGGGTAATGTTCCTGACTTTGTTTTTTGAAATTGGTTTAATGTAAATTTGTGTAATGTTAAACGTGTGGGGTCCTGATTTGGCCTATATGGTCGGCTGGACCCAAAAAGCAACAACTAACTAACTAACTAACTACCGTGTGACCTGGAATAATAGGCCGTGAAAGGTGGATACAGCGCTTATAGGCTGTTGATCTACTGGCCGATGTGAATGCGTGATATATATTGTGTAAAAAAATCCATCTCGCACGGCATTAATAGGTAACATGCGCCTGGAGTCGCCTTGTGTGGTGAGATACGTGCGCGATATAAATCCTCGTAAATAAGAATAAATAAATTAATAAACTAACAGACTAGGTGCTCTCTATGAGAACTGGTAATATGTTTTAAGAATTAATGTGTTGTTGTTTTTGTGAAATTAATTCATACACAAAATTCCAACTCACCGTGCAGCAAACAGTCAGGGTGGTGATATTTGGTATTTGACCAAGTGGAGGGAGGTCGTGGGTTCGAACCCCGGCCGGGTCATACCTAAGACTTTAAAATTGGCAATCTAGTGGCTGCTCCGCCTGGCGTCTGGCATTATGGGGTTAGTGCTAGGACTGGTTGGTCCGGTGTCAGAATAATGTGACTGGGTGAGACATGAAGCCTGTGCTGCGACTTCTGTCTTGTGTGTGGCGCACGTTATATGTCAAAGCAGCACCGCCCTGATATTGCCCTTCATGGTCGGCTGGGCGTTAAGCAAACAAACAAACAAACAAACAAACAATCCCGTGTAAAAGACTGGCCAGATCTGAGACGGCGAGGCGAACTGTTTTCACGAAGCAGAGTGGGCCTTTAAAATCACTTCGTCGCTATCGGTGTGGGTTCGACCCCGGGTTTGGCGAAAGCTTTATTTCCCAGAATCAAGTTTGTGCAGATCGACTCTCCTCGGGGTCCAAACAAACACCCCCGTATGCACGCATGCGCACGATACAAATCCCAAGCTCACAACAAAAGCCTCAGGGCTTGGAAAACACGACAACGCGCATGCGTCACCATATCTTGTCATCTCGGCATCATCGTCGTATCGCGATATTTGACGAGACTGGTCTAATGCAGGCGAATCGAAAAAAACAGCAGCACTGCGCTTGTTCGAGTCAAAATATCATACCCAGCGCATGGCACATAATCCTCTGTGTAAAGATAAAAAAAAAAATCAGTGTTATAGTCGAGGGAGTAATATAACGGAGGTAAATTAAAGGACCTCAAACAAATCTCAGTTTATATCGCATATACATGCCACCGTGTATTTCCTTAATAAAATCTTGTTTGATTCGACTTGGATTTGAACACTAACAATTATAAAAAATATATATACTATGTTTTCTGTTGCATGTCTGTACCATTATGTAGCTGGAGTATTAATGAAATAAGTAACAAGTCGCGTAAGGCGAAATTACAACATTCAGTCAAGCTGTCGAACAGAATGAAACTGAACTCACTGCATTTTTACAGCAAGAGCGTATACTCGTAGCATCGTCAGTCCACCGCTCGATGCACAGGCAGTGAAATTGACAAGAAGAGCGGGGTAGTAGAGTTGCGCTGAGAAGGATAGCACGCTTTTCTTTATCTCTATTCTTTTTAACTTTCTGAGCGTGTTTTTAATCCAAACATATCACATCTATATGTTTTTGGAATCAGGAACCCACAAGGAATAAGATGAAATTGTTTTTAAATCGATTTCGGAAATTTTATTTTAATAATAATTTTTATAATTCTAATTTTCAGAGCTTGTTTTTAATCCGAATATAACATATGTATATGTTTTTGGAATCAGAAAATGATGAAAAATAAGATAAACGTAAATTTGGATCGTTTTAAAAAAAAAATGTTTTACAATTTTCAGATTTTTAATGACCAAAGTCATTAATTAATTTTTAAGCCACCAAGCTGAAATGCAATACCGAAGTCCGGCCTTCGTCGAAGATTGCTTGGCCAAAATTTCAATCAATTTGATTGAAAAATGAGGGTGTGACAGTGCCGCCTCAACTTTTACAAAAAGCCGGATATGACGCCATCAAAGGTATTTATCGAAAAAAATGAAAAAAAAATGTCCGGGGATATCGTTCCCAGGAACTCTCATGTCAAATTTCATAAAGATCGGTCCAGTAGTTTGGTCTGAATCGCTCTACACACACACACAGACACACACACACACAGACACACACAGACACACATACACCACAACCCTCGTCTCGATTCCCCCCTCTACGTTAAAACATTTAGTCAAAACTTGACTAAATGTAAAAAGAATAAATTCTAGTTGCCATTTAAAAATTTGAAAAATTAAAAATCTCAGGACTCAAAGTCCTAAAACAAGGCCGTGAAAAGGATGGACGTCCCACGATAATCTAGCTAACTGGTTCGAAAAAAACACCTTTTAGTCAAATAGTCACTTGGTGAAAAACCTTCTACCTTACCCTTCTTCCTGATATACACCTTCCGGGATGTCCCACCGGACATATGTGACCCTCCACCACGAAATGAGTCGCATGTCACCGTTGCATGATTTTCATATTTTTACATTTTCTTAACGAGTTTTGTATGCTCTATCCAGTGGTGAAAACCGTTTTAGAAAAGAACGAAAACTGTTTGAGTTATAAGCCTGTGACTAAGGTGACCCTCACACTGTTACCAGACACTCCCCGGACTTATATTAAGCCTAGCGCAGAACCGCGCGAGGTGACATGCGACTCATTTCGTGGTGGAGGCTCACATATGTTTGTCTAACTTTTTAAGAAAAATCAAGATTTTTAACTAGATTTAAAATAAATAATGTGAAAAGACAAACTATTTGGAACCTTTCATATTTTTACTATAATAGACCTAAACGAAACTAGTCTTAAGCATAAAAAACACAACCAACCAACCAACCAACCAACTGTGATACGCCTTAAATGTGAATAGTTGTGAAAGAGTATGTCGAGAACAAAACAGAGAATAAGACCGATGCTGAATCGGTTTCGCATAACCCTCTGGGTTCTCTAGGCAAAACAACAACAATAAACAATCAAACTCAATCCTATTCTATTCTATTCTGCTCCATTCTATATTATATGCTAGCCGTCATTTAAAAAAATCCCTAGGCAGATGCGTTTGAGTGCACATCTGTGTGATGATACCGTTTATTGTAAAACCAGTTATTTGACTGGAAAGGCCATTCATTCTCAAACGGATTGGTTTGACACGATTTAGTGTATAAAATTATACAGTGTCGCATAACAGCATAAATAATGTCTCAATTGACTTAAGATTTCGTGTGTATTATACAAAATGTGTTGACATAATAAAAAGCTTAGACAGTTTCAAGGCAATGCGTTAAGGAGTTACTGAAATTACCGTTTTTGTCTCATTACTGCCTTTTTTATGACGGGTAGTATACTTGACTTCATTCTATTCTATTAAACCCCATTTTATTCTGTCTTGTCTGGACGAGTTATCTTGTCTCCATTCCTTGCCTTGTCTTGTTTCTATTCTATTCATCGCAAGCTTCAGGCTGTATTATTCAAAGGAGTTACAAGCATTATCACCGTTTCGTTAGCTGGATTTCGTCTGAACGAAGAAGTAAGCCTGCATGTCGCTTTAAGCCACTGACTGTCGTTCTTCGGTGCTTGGTGGGGTATTGCTCCCATCTGCATGGGAGAGGGGGGGAGTACGTGACGGGGAGGGGGGGGTGTCGTTTGAAAGCTGGTGGGGGGGGGGGGGGGGGCTCGTGCGTGTGGTTTCGTTTCGTTCTATAGAGGGTGTCTGTGTGTGTGTGTGTGTGTCTATGTGACAGTGTGTGTGGTGTGTATGCTTCTGGTAAGATAACCTAGGAATGTGACTTGGCCAAGATGAGGGGGGGGGGGGGGGTGCACAGAGAGGAGCGCATTTTGGTGGCCCAGGGTTGTATAATACGATAGTGGGCGAGCTTTTTGTCTGGGGCTGTTGGGTGTTCAAGGGGATGTTAGGAGGGACGGGTGTCTCCAACAGTACAGGTAATTAATTCCACGACATCTGACAACGGGGGAAAGAAAATTGCGCATCGATCCTACACGCGCGCTTGCCGATCTGTCCGTCTGCATGCCAATTGCCCTCATGCTGAATCGACAGCCGCGACGTACGCAAAACCCAAGGTCTGTTGTTTTCAAAAAGTTTTCAAGCAGTGCTGAGTGTGTTTAAATATTTGCCTGCATTTTAGTCCAGAATTTTAAGAGAGAAAAAAGTAAGATGTATTTGCATGGCCTTTCTTGCCAAAAACACTATCGATCAAATAAAACAAGTCGCGTGAAGCGATATAAAAACATTTAATCAGCCAGTATCAAACGAAAAGATGAACACCACAAACCAGTCATCGCCAGGACTACATTTAGATATAATCTCGGCTAACCATACCCGAAGACTGAGACGGGTCACGCTTGTCTCCACAAAGCATGCGACCTTACTGAACATATTTTCTTTCATTTTGAGCAAATTTTTAGAGTAAACATGACATATCTATATCTTTTTTAATTCAGGAGAAGATAAGGAATACAATGCAATCAATTTGTAATCTGCTTCTGATAATTCCATTTTATTGAAAACTTTAATGAGCTGAGTTATTAACTAATTTTTAAGCTTTCGAGCTGAAATGCAATACCATAGTCCGGACTTTGTCGAAGATTGTTTGACCTAAATTTCAATTAATTTGGTTGAAAAATGAGGGTGTGACGGTGCTGCTTCAACTTTTACAAAAAGCCGGATATGACGTCATAAAATGCATATATCCTATGGAACAAATGTTTTGGGATATCATACCCAGGAACTCTCATGTGAAGTTTCAAGAAGATCGGTCAAATAGTTTTCTCGGAATCGCTTTACATACACACACACACACACACACACACACACACACACACACACACACACACACACACACACACACACATACATGTATACGTACATACATACACCACGACCCTCATCTCGATTCCACGTCTATTTTAGAACATTCAGTCAAAACTTGACTAAATGTAAAAAAGCAAAGAAGAAGAGAAAGCGCAAAAAAGAATGGTTTATTTACACAGAAAATGTTGAAACCCTGGATGCGACTTTAGACCATTCAAGATGGCATATGTCCATCTGCATGCCAATTGTCCCCACGTAGAACCGACAGACCAGACGTACGCATTAAACCCCCGCCCTAGTTTAGGTGCATGTTTAAGTGATAGATATATAGACCCAAGGCCTGAAACAGTATGCTGAACGTATTGTTCAAATATATACCTCCTTTTAAGGGGACGAAATACAGGCAATATATAAGTAATAGTCTGTATCTTTGAACACAAAACGCACACAAGCACACACACACACACACACACACACACACACTTAAACAAACACACATACGCACACACAACCACACATACAAACACACATACAAACAAGCAAACCCGCACACAGACCCGCACGCACACACAAACATACATACAGACAAACCGCGACAATCATGGATTTTTCACCAGGGAAGAAACTTTCAAACGTGTTGGTCTGACTTGAAAGCAGTCAAGCTTGTATCTGTCTGTATGCGTGTCAATTAGTTCACATGTTGACTCGACAGAGATGACATCTGCTGTGTGCTGACAAAATCGAGTAAGTCCATTTTTTTCAAAAATGATATTTTTTGTTCCTCAAAAAGAAGAAATTCCATTTCTCGTAGTTTCCAGAAACTGCGAGATCTGTGAGATGCGCATGACCGTAACAACCATATCGTGTTTGTTCCGGCAGCCATCACGCCGTGGATCGTGTAACTCTGCATTTGCGCCACCGCAACTTTTTATCGCTTCACGCCGACGAAGAGGCAAGCTGCAAGGTAGGTCTCTCACAGAAAATGAAAATTTGTAGGACTTTCAGGCATCATCTAGATTCTTCATTAGTACATTTTAAAGAAGTATATACTCAAGGTCTAAGGCACGTGCTTTTTTAGTCGAAATGTCAGGTTTCGGCAGTTCAGAAGTCCGATTTCTGCTGGAATTGTAGTAAAAATTGCACAATTTGTCTCTTCCTTCGTAACTTCAACGAAACAGCACTAGTTGATGCATTCCCGTGATGATATCCTGTGAGCTAAACATGTCCTTTGTATTCTTGATGAATGATGTTGCACAATTTTGTCGTTGGGTGACGCACGCGGCAAAAGAAAACACAAACAATTAGACTTCATGTTATACGCCACCGATGCTTGGTGTAATTCGCCACCGCAATTTCACGTCTTGGATGTTATTCGCCACCGCAACTTGTCTAATGAATTGCATAATATGTTGAAGAGTTCAGTGATTCTGTCACTTCCAATTGAAAATATTGATTTGGAGTTGTTCAGTTCAGTGTATAGTTCAGCTTTTGTAGAACACGTTTCTGAGACGCACCTGGCGGCGTTTCACTCCCACATTCTTCGTCATTCTTCTTTCCCGAAAAACGTCACGTCTGTCAGAGGCGTTCTTTTCTCTTCCAGCGTCAAACTGATGAGTTTTTGTGTTGTCGCTGGTAATAGGAATGACTGAATTTTAGAATTATTTCACACACATAAACACCAACGAAGCTTAAGAATTTTAGAATTATGTGGTATTTGGCCCCACAATTTGGTTCCAATCCTGTGTGACATAAACATTGATTAAGATTGTGGAGTGTACTGCAACAAGCATATGCCTTTAAAAAAATAAAATGGAGGAGACAAAGAAATCAGACATCAGAAATGAAAATGATCATGGTCAGGGGATGTAGAAACATGTCCACTACAAACAAAATTGAAATGTTTTGGCAGTGGGTTGTAAAAACAGAATAAATAAATAAATTGAGAAAAAAATGCATACAGGGGTTAGTTTCACTGATATAAAATCAGTTGTGTTTGTGTGCGGGGGAGGGGGGGCTGATCTGAGCAGCTTGCCAGTAACTAATAATAATAATAATAATTAAATTTAATACGCGCGATTTCTCATTACGAGCTCAAAGTGCGGCGCTTTGTTTCAACACGTACGCTCACATGGTGACAATCGTACAACACACACTCACCATGTGGTACGAAGGATTAAAGCTGCAATTAGGAAATCAGAATTTGGAAAGATAATTTTTTTTTAATTTTTGCAGATGGGCACAATTAATTTACATTTTTGAAATGGTGGAGGAAAACAAACTGGTAGGACCCGGAAGAAAACCACTGACGACAAGCTTTTAATGAATAGCGTAAACCCAAATTCACTTTATGAACTGTCCCGGCAAGGGATTGAACCCGAGGCCAAGGAAATCAAGCGGATCATAGGGGCAGTACGCTATCCATCCTGCCATTCGTCACCTTACACTAAGTAATGTTCAAACCATGCGGAACGTTTTTGTACATTCTTGTATGTGTAGTCAATCTTCCGAATGTAAATGAATGCATAAGAGAACATGAGGACAAACTTTTCATCAGCGTGCCTTCCTAGAAGTGAAATCTCATTGGTGAAAACGTTGGTCTTCATGTTCTGATGTGTCTTTATTTTGCTGCGTAATCTGTTCAGATCATCACTAGCAGTCATCGATGCATTTCCCACTTGTAAATATAGTATTTTTTTTCACTCTTACGGTAAGCACTGTTATATTTCCTATTGATGTCATCATACCCTAAACCTCTTGAATCTCACAGTCCCAGGGATTTTTTTGGGGGGGTCATATATATATATATATATAAAAGCACATTCCAGTACATGTGGGTTATACACTCAAGTACAGATAAGCATACTTTTCATACAGAAGAAGAAGAAGTAGAAGAAGAAGAAGAAGAAGAAGTAGAAGAAGAAGAAGAAGAAGAAGAAGAAGAAGAAGAAGAAGAAGAAGAAGAAGAAGAAGAAATACTACAGTTTGATTTGTCAACTCATGGTGCCTTTAAATCCTTTGCATAGGCAAGATCACGCCACGCCCCTGAGTTTAAAACTTGCAGCACTAAAGTTAAAATGCTCCTATCAATTGCTGTCAGTTTTGTGACAAAAATAAAGGTTTAAATGCCTCCACGATGTTGTTGCGTTTGAAAATAACAATTTGCGTAGTGCGGTGGCGAATAACAAAAAATGCGGTGACGAGTTACATCTAACATTGAATTGATGCGGTGGCGAATTACAGAGAGTTGTTGACACTCTGTTTTTATCTGCTTCTTGCAAAGTATATATGGAACTATATACAGAGAAACTACACGTGGAGATTCATAAAACATTAAAGTTATCAGTGAACATGTCCAAGAATAACCAGTAATCTCCGTTTTGTTGCATTTGACGCAGAAACTGAAAATATGCCCAAAACATGGGGAAACGAGAAGAAAAACAGATCGTCACGATCACCAGGGCCATCAAAGCATCAAAAAATATATACAGAAATATAGCTAAGGATATAAGTATGTGAAATGCAACACTTGAGAACATGCTGAGTGCCTAGCATTCTAACAATTTAATTTATCATTCGAGAGACCTACCTCGCAGCTTGCCTCTTCGTCGGCGTGAAGCGATAAAAAGTTGCGGTGGCGCAAATGCAGAGTTACACGATCCACGGCGTGGCCATGCAGACGTTTCTCTCCTCGCTCTCCCTTTAGAATTTTATCCAAGCCATCCTTGCTAACAGGTGGGAGAGTTTTAGTCTTTAAGTTTGAGAATATTGATTCTACAATTAAGTTAATGTAAATTAAACAAAAGAAAGGACTATATTTCATAAATTGTGGTTGTGTTTTCCAAATTGAAGACCGAACCGGTCAAAGAGCACATGGACGAAGAAGAATTACTTCGTGATGATTCAAAAATCTCTCGACACGAGAGTGATTCCAAAACCTCTCGACACGAGAGTGATCCCAAAACCTCTCGACACGAGAGTGATTCCAAAACCTCTCGACACGAGAGTGATTCCAAAATCTCTCGACACGAGAGTGATTCCAAAACCTCTCGACACGAGAGTGATTCCAAAACCTCTCGACACGAGAGTGACTGTGTGAAAATACCCATTCAAGAATGGGAAGAGATGAAAAAGCAAAATGCTCGAATTTTATCTTCTCTGGCAAGGGGAGGTAAGCAAAAGGATGACACATCCGATGATGAAAGTACATGTCGATCTACCCGTAAACGAAAGAGAACAGATGAGATATCTGATGAAGATGATGAGATTGAAGATCTTTTTCAAGGAATGGAATCGTGCTCAAATGATGCTCTAAACGAAATCGAACAGGAATTCGATTTAGCAGAAGACGTGGGGCCAAACATTTCGGAAAAATTGGCACAGATTGTAGAGCGAATGAAAAAAGGACTGTTGTCCGAAGACAAACTGCAGGAAAAGTTTGAAAAGTATAAAAAGCCAGGAAATTGTGACATCACCGTTCCGCGAGTCAACCCAGAAATTTGGGACAAAATTGAGCATGAGGCACGGTCCAGAGATCTTCGTGTCCAACAGGAGCAGAAAATGCTTCTAAAAGCGACTTTTGCCTTGACAAAAATAAGTGATGACTTGGTGCAAAGTGCATCTACTCAAAGCAAAGCAATGCTAAAAACGGTCATGGACGCTGTTGCACTGATTTTGAAAACGGTACATGAACTTTCAGTAGATCGGAGATCTAGAATTGTCAATGCTCAAAACGTCAACAAGAAATACCGCAAACTCAACTCAAATGACATTCCAATCACAGATCTCCTCTTCGGCAATGAGTTAAAGGCAACTCTGGCAGCCATTGATTCAGCTTCAAAACTTGGCAATGATTTCACACAGTCGGTCAGAGGTAGAAAATTCTTCCCGGCGTCAAAAAACGGGTACAGAGAAAACTGGAAGAGCCGAGGAAGAGGTCAAAGCTGGCCCCGGAACAGGCCAACGCGAGGTCGTGGTCACTACAGGGGCCGGGGGCCAGGACAACAGAGATCAACATATCAGGTGTAAATGCTCACCTTGAAGAAAACACTCAGGTAAGCATTGACAAAGAAATAGAATTTCAAGCAGGTAGATTGAAACATTTTCTTTGTGAGTGGAAAAAGCTGACGTCAGATACATTCATTCTGAGTATGATTCAAGGAGTTCAGATTCCTTTAGAAGAAATTCCAAAACAATACTCTAAACCACAAAACCAGGTTCAGGGAAATTTATTGAAAGAAACAGACAATGAAATAGAAAAACTCCTAAAAATGGGAGTAATTGAAAAGTCGCATCATGAAAAAGAACAGATTCTTTCACCTATATTCCTTGTTCCAAAACCAGACGGTACACATAGAGTTATTCTCAATTTGAAAAAGTTCAATGAGAACGTTTCTTACGAACATTTCAAAATGGAAAATTTAAATTCTGCAACGGAAATGATGAAAAAAGGGTGCTACATGGCATCAGTAGACTTGAGGCATGCCTATTACTCAGTAACAGTGGCACATGAATTCAGAAAATATCTCAAGTTTGAATGGAAGGGTCAGCTCTATGAGTATACTTGTTTGCCAAATGGTCTGGCATGTTGTCCTCGGTTTTTCACTAAACTGCTGAAACCTATATATGCTTGCCTGAGATCACAAGGTTTTCTGTCTGCAGCATTTGTTGATGAGTGTTACCTACAAGGGTGTAGTGTGGATGATTGTCAAAATAACATTGACAATACTGTACATTTGTTTGAATCACTGGGGTTTGTGGTACATGATGAAAAATCTGTTTTGGTACCAACAACAAAGCTGAGGTACTTGGGATTTTGTTTGAATTCTGAGAAAATGATAGTCACATTACCAGAAGAAAGGGCGCTGAAAATCAAAAAAGCATGTGTGGGGCTGAGAAGTAAGAAAAGATGCACAATTCGAGAACTAGCACAAGTTATTGGACAGCTAGTTGCAGCCTTTCCTGCAGCTCAGTGGGGTCCTTTGTTCTACAGAAAATTGGAATGTGATAAAGCTGCAGCTTTAAAACAAAATGGAAGAAAATTTGAAGCGTTAATGGTAGTTTCAGAAGAAGGACAAAAAGAACTGAATTGGTGGATTCAAAACATAGGCACAGTATCAAAAAGCCTAGAGCAGTCTGAGCCCTCAGTGGAAATAACAACTGATGCGTCAACCTCTGGTGGTTGGGGTGCTGTGTGCAAGTCAAAACCAACAGGTGGTAGATGGACAGAACAGGAGAAGGCTTTTCACATAAATGTGTTGGAACTGTTAGCCATTGAGTATGCACTGAAGAGTTTTAAAGAGGATGTAAGTGGCAAACATATTAAAATCCTCACTGATGACACTTGTGCTGTTGCATATATCAAAAGTATGGGAGGCTCTCAGTCTAAAGAGTGCAATGCTGTTGCAAATCGAATTTGGATGTGGTGCAGAGACAAAGATGTGTGGATCACAGTAGCCCATATACCTGGAAAATTAAATGTAAAAGCAGATTTACATTCAAGAACATTTAACGACTCAACAGAGTGGAAGCTAGAAGCAAACATATTCCAGAAAATTGTTGAAAAATGTGGAAAACCAGAGATTGATTTGTTTGCTTCAAGGCTGAATTATCAGTTGAAACCGTATGTTGCTTGGCAACCAGATCCAGAGGCAATTGCAATTGATGCGTTTACCATAAACTGGAACAAATGGTTCATTTACGCATTTACGCCTTTCAGTGTGATACAACGAGTCCTGGCGAAGATCGAGAGAGATCAAGCAGACGGTATTCTGGTGGTTCCCCACTGGCCAACAGCAGTTTGGTTTCCACAGATGCTACGTTTGACGAGTCAACCTCCTCTTCTGCTACCTCGAGGAAAGAAGGTCCTGTTGCAGCCCCACACCAGTCAGCCACACCCTCTACACAGGAAGCTTCAGCTGTTGGCGGTCCAATGCTCAGGGAAGCCTTGGAAGCACAGGGATTTTCTGCAGACACTTGCAACATACTGTGTGCTTCCTGGAGAGATTCAACGAAGAAACAATATTCCTCATACCTTACCAGGTGGAAACTGTTGATTGTTGAACGGAAGCAAGATCCTTTTCGAGCATCTGTGAAAACTGTTCTGGAGTTCTTAACTCAACTGTACAAGTCTGGACTTGGGTACAGTGCTATGAACACGGCAAGAAGTGCAGTTTCTGCGATTATAATAACTGATGATGACAGACCAGTAGGAAGTCATTCAAAAGTTGTCAGGTTCATGAAAGGTGTATTTGAAGAAAGAACTCCTAATCCCCGTTACAAGCAGACCTGGGATGTAGATATTCTTCTGACATACTTTAGAAATCAGGAAAATAACAAAAGTTTTCCCTGAAAGATTTGACTATGAAGTTGTGTGCTTTACTTTTAATTGCTTCAGCTCAAAGAGTGCAAACTATTCATCTCATAAAGTTGGGAGCAATTTCTTTTCATAAAAAAGGAATTACCATCTTCACAGAAGAAAAATTAAAACACACAAAGCCAGGACATTTTCAACAGCCGCTGGAATTTTCAAAAAATGAAGATGAACAAATTTGTGTTGTTGCTTGTCTGAAAGATTGCATTGAAAAAACATCCTCACTTCGGTCAGTCAATGACAGTGCTGAAAAACTATTGTTGTGTTACTCTAGTCCTTATGGTCCTGCCTCGAAAGACACAGTGGCAAGGTGGTTAAAAACAGTGTTGAGAAAAGCTGGGATAGAACAGTTTGCACCCCACAGCTTCAGAGGGGCAGCCTCTTCGGCTATGCTGAAGACAGGAATGACATTAAAGGATATAATGAAGACGGCAGGATGGTCCAATGCCACCACATTTAATACATTTTACAACAGACCTGTGCAGCAGAAGCAAAATGCTGACAAGTCGAGTAGAATAGACCAAACCAGTATTCTAAAGTATGTAAAAGAAAACGTCTGAAGAGTAATCAGGGAGTGATCAGACAGGAATCTAACAGTTTGTACACCATGCATATATTGTCCAAGAGTCAAGTCAGACTCATCTGGAGTTGGATAAGTTCATTATTCAAGTTGTGGTTAGTTTTGTGTGTGAAAATGTATGATTATTGGAACTTCGCAGGAGCGAATTTTGTTTTGTTTTTGAAATTAATACACAAACGTACAAAGACAACAGAAAGTCAGTACAACTACAATCAGTATCATGTTGGTGTTTTTTGTTCTTTATTGACTGTCAAAAGTTTTTGACCGATGATTGATGCTTTGCAAATGTTAAATAAACATCAAATCACGCAAGGCGAACATAAATTCACAGTGTGAAGTGTCAGAAATATGTACGAATGAGTATAGTCAATAGCAAAACAGCCAACTTTAAAATCTCACAGATCTCGCAGTTTCTGGAAACTACGAGAAATGGAATTAGAAACATAAACGAGTACTTACCTGTAAGTCGAAGTTTGTATAGAATTCCATGATGTAGTTTACAGGAACAGAGGGATATGTGCCCACCCTCTGTTTCTACCCACCCTTGGTAAACATTGTTATGGTGTTTTGCTATTGATATGTAATCCCGTATATTAATAGACTGAGGATTACATCAAAATAGATCATCTATGTATAGATGATTTAGTCTGTAAAATATGGTTGTCACGGTCAAGCGCATCTCACATATCCCTCCGTTCCTGTAAACTACATCATGGAATTCTACACAAACTTCGACTTACAGGTAAGTACTCGTTTATGTTTCTAATCAATGCGCATCTTTTGTGTTAATTTCTACTTTTTTGAGTGCTTAGATAAGCAGATATGAACAGGTAAGTCCACAACCAAAAACAACTTTTTAAGTGTGCATGAATGTTTTGACAAAACCAAGTAAGTCCAAGGGTTTCCCAATTTTCGTATAATGCCCTTTCAGACGACTCATACAGAAAAGACGTCATTTTAAGTTTAGAATTCACAAATGACGTCATTTAAAGTTTAGAACACACAAATGACGTCATTCGATAAGGCGAGACATAATGACGTCACCTTATGACGTTTTATTTCAAACATGTTTCTTCTCTATATGAATATGATTCTCCTGACGATATCCTTGTCTCCCTCTCTCCCTCCCTCCCTCGCTTCCTCCCTTCATCTCTCTTTCTATCCCTCCCTACCTCTCTCGCTATCTCTCTCCCTCTTCCTCCCTCTCTCAATTTCCCTCCCTCCATCATTCTCTTTATCCCCCCTTCCCTTTCGCTCTCTCCTCCTCCCTCTCTTCCCTCATCCCTCTCTCCCTACCGCCAAAAATCGACTTTTCTCTACCTCCCTCTTTCCCTCTCTCTCCCTCCCCTCTGTCCCTCCATCCCACTCTCTTTCTCTCCCTCCCTCCCCCTCTCTCTCCCTCCTACTCTCTTCCTCCCTCCCTATCCCCCTTCCTCCCCTTCTCTCACTCCCTCCCTCCTCTCTCTCTCCCTCCATCCCACTATTTCTGTGCCTCCCTCTCTCTCTCCCTCCCTCTCTCTCTCCCTCCCTCTTCTTTCCTCCCTCCCTCAATCCCACTAAGTCTCTCCCTCCCTCTCTTCCTTCCCCTCTCCCTCCCTCCTTTCCTTCCTCTCTCTTCCTCCCTTCCCCCTTCTCTCTCACTCAATCCATCCTCCCCCCTCTCTCTCTCCCTCCCCATTTATCACTCCCTCCATAGCTCTCCCCCCCCCCTCCCTCTCACTTTCCCTCTCTTTCTCCCTCTCTCCACCCCTCTTTCCATCTCTCTATCTCCCTCCCTCCCTCCTTTCATTTCTCTCTCTCCCTCCATCCCTCCCTCCCGCTCCACCCCACCCCTGCTTTCTCTCCTCTCTCTCACTCTCTCCTCTCTCTTACTCTCTCTCACTCCCTGTCTAGTCTCTCTCTCTCTCTCTCTCTCTCTCTCTCTCTCTCTCTCTCTCTCTCTCTCTCTCTCTCTCTCTCTCTCTCTCTCTCTCTCTCTCTCTCTCTCTTTCCATCTTGTGCAAATTCGTAGTGTTATTTTCACTGTTTTGTCATTTCTCTTGACAACACTTCTTCTTCCAAATATTCTGATAAAACCAAGTAAGTCCGCTTGCTTAGATCTGCGCATTTTTTGTTAGATCTGATATTGGGGGGAAAAGTGGTAAAACCAAGTAAGTCCACAAAATGCCCAACAAAACCAAAACCATCCATCAGATTATTATGAAAATCGGGTTTGAAACGTAAATTAATGCTATTTATCTTATTATCTCGGTTGTTTGATCTAGATAATCATCACTTTTGAGACATTTTATCAAACAGTAAAAGTCGTTTTTCTCGGAAGTAGCGTCAGTGGACTTACTCGGTTTTGTCAGCAAAACAATACAATCACAACAAGAAAACCAAAGTCGGCAATTACATATCATCTGCTTTCAGTTAAAGGCCCAGTCTGCCTCAAATAGTCTACAGAACGATTTAAATCTTCTCACCTATAAAGCAGTTCTAACCTTATGGAACAAATTTGCAATAGCATTTAACAGCATTAAATGGCAAGGTTCGTTTGGCTATTTAGCTTGCGTAAACTACACACCCGATTTCGTGGTTTCATTTACCCCTGAGCCATCGTGAACCCGTGTCACACACTCTTCTTTTTTTTCTCACCATTTCGTCGTCAGTTTGTGATTTCAATGCGACTCGCTATATCTGCAATAGCACGTAAT
Source organism: Littorina saxatilis (assembly GCF_037325665.1). Classification (NCBI taxonomy): domain Eukaryota; kingdom Metazoa; phylum Mollusca; class Gastropoda; order Littorinimorpha; family Littorinidae; genus Littorina; species Littorina saxatilis. The sequence continues at coordinate 16,643,166 of NC_090258.1, forward strand.
TGTGTACCTCTGAATCTAAAATGCAACAAAGGACTGCGAGTCAAACGAACTTTTAGGCGGCGGTTGGCTTTAAAGAAGCGGCCAGCGATATGCAGAAAATTCGTTTGCTTGCGGAAACACGACCTTTGCGTCCCCCGCGCCCCCTGATTGGCGTAGAGGCGCGTCCCCCGGGTGATGGATGGGGGAGCCTTCTCTACTAACTTCTGAGAGAAGGTCGCATCACTCTCGATGCCGTGAACCTAATTAGGATCTTTTTCTTGTCTCTTCTCTATTTCTGCCTCCCCAAAGCCCTTTCACTTACCTTTTCTAACCCATAAAATTATCCACCTTTTTTTCCCCCAAATTATGGTGAACTAGAGGAATACCCGGCTTCGCCAGGTGAATCGCGAGACAGAGTATGCAGCTTGGCGGTTCGCCGGCTTAGAGCACGTGTTGAACATTTTCATCCACCAGTTTGTGCCCGAGGTCCACCTGAATATGCCCACCAAATTTGATGCAGAATATTTACGATGGGAGGGGTAGTATATTATATTAGTGGCAATATTTTGAAGATGGGAGGGATTTTGTACACGAATTGCAATATTTAGATGTACTACCTGTGCAGAAAAGCGCTGTGCAGAAAAGCGCTGCTTTTGTGTGGCGGAAGTGAAGAAGTAGAGCCGAACAAAAAAGTGTTTATTTTCGTAATTCGTATCGCGAAACAGAGTATTTATTCACCGCAACGCAAACACACACACACACACACACACACACACACACACACACACACACACACACACCACACCACACACACACACACACACACACGCACACACACACACATACACACACACACACTCACACATACACACACAGAGAAACCGTATATATATAGACTAGATGATTACCCGCTTCGCCGGGTACCGGCTTCGCCGGGAAGAAGTAGAGCCGAATACCCGGCTTCGCCGGGGACCCGGCTTTGCTGGATGTACGCCGGCCTCGCCGGCGCACGAAGGAAGGGAGATAAACGCGCAAAACACTGGAGAAGATAAGGAAGAGTAATACCCGGCTTCGCCGGGATGAAAGCGTTGTGGACAGTGACCTTCTAAAAATAGTAACGGGAATATGGATTGAGCGTTGTGGACAGTGACCTTCTAAAAATAGTAACGGGAATATGGATTGACGCCACACGAAGGAAGGGAGATAAACGCAAAACACTGGAGAAGATAAGGAAGAGTTACTGGGAATGGATCTGGGAAGATGAACAGAAAAACCAAAATCGGTTCAGCGCTGCGCGCTGAGAGCACGTGTTGAAAATTTTCATCGACCAGGTTGTGTCCGGGGTCTACCTGAATATGCCCACCAAATTTGAAGCAGATCCATCGAGAACTTTGGCCGTGCATCGCGAACACACACACACACACACACACACACACACACACACACACAGACACACAGACAGACAGACACACAGACAGACACAAGTCACGTCGTATATATATATGACTAAGTGCCAAAAGGTGCGCACGAAAAGCGGACAAAGGGGCTAAAAAATAAAAGTTGACAAACACGACTGATATTGTGATTTTTGTTAAGACAACAGATGCTGGAACCCAATTACGAAAAGAAAAGATAAATTTACCCAAATGATTTTACAAATAACGATAATTTTGTTCGTTATATCATTCAAAACGGCACTGAGTCATAGCATTAAGGTTATCTCGGACGTTTTTAAAGCTAGGGCTTTGAAACTTGGCACACAACCAAAGTATAATGACCTCCAGGTATGGTGCACATCACATTAAACAACATTGAATTTCAAGGTCACAGCGATGTTAAATTTCCTTTGCAAACTGGAAAATTGTCGTTGTCACGTCTTACATGTTTTAATACTAGATAGACTTTACATACTTCACATACTTTCAGCATTTTTATAAAACCTCATTAAAAGTGACCTGCTGGTTAATCTTTGTCAAAGTTCAAGGTCACAGCGGGGTCACATCTGGTCCAAATGTGGAATATTTTCAATTTATTCAGCGCGTTTATAGCACGAGTGTGACGAATGGAATTCGTGTATCGACTCCCTCTCTCATATTAATCGAGACTTCACTAGTTGCGTACACAAAACGAGGTTAAATGACCGAGACTACGTCATGACGACACTGTATACATATGACGTCAACGCTCGCGCCATTAGTCCAAAACTAGTGCAGCGTACAAGACAAGAATTTGTTTATCTTCATGGAAAGAAATTTAAAGAAGAGAGCAAAAGGAAACAGCGTGCACTGGTATATTAATTCGTGAATATGAACTGTACATATATTCAGTTGAGGTTGCTAGGATGCAATGCTCTGACCGTTTCATTGACTCCAAGATGGCAGCAATCAACGAAGCCACGTAGATTGCACTAGCATATGTTTCACCTTCCGTGGACGGATTTCCACATTTTTGCGATCTCCAAAGGTCCACTAACCGAAGGTAAAACACGCTAATACATTTTAACATTATTGATTCACAGGAAAACACAGGTATTGTTCATTTTCCATGTGTTTGTGTCAGTCTGTGAACTCTTGTTTCTGTGTTTGTTTTAGAGAAACAAATTGAATGATATCGATGGAAATCATACTTGATAATAACAGATATTGCACGTGTGTGTTGCAGAAGGTGCAAGTGTACAGGGGTGTACAATGCTTGTGTAAATGATGTCGTGTGAACACTGTGGGAAGGGCAACGTCAGCGGTAACCACGGAAGGAACCACCAACGTCCCCAAGTGTCACCCAGATCGAGTTTATCATGATGAGTAGACTACTTTATATTTTGTGAACATTAACACACCATCTTGTCTTCATTTGTGTAAACCGAAATACATTTTCAACGAGAAGAAGAAGTACGTTCCGCGCTTCGATATCAAACGTCTACGCAACAAGAAGAAGAAAGACAATGTTGTTACGTGTGTGTGAAATCACATCAGCGAAATCATAATCTATAAAACTTTCATTTGAAGATTCTAAGAGAAAGGGATTGATGTCTGCAAGAATGATCACGTGCATGTTTTTTGAAAGTACAGAATTATTAAATTTCTTATTACTTCTTTGCACTTGTCTCTGTTAAACACTGATCAGCCCTAGAACGAGAAGCAGACGTCACAATGGGGGCTCGTCCGGGATATTGAATCAACGTTTTACTTTCGATCCAGCCGTTCCAAATTTTTCTCGTTTCAAAATTGCTGTAGGTTTTTTGCATGTCGATTTGTATTGTATATGTTCGTACTTCATCGCCATCGTCTCATCATATAATTTTATTTATTTACCTTTAGTTATATTACTTATCACAGATCTATAACTCAACGTGTGCCCTATCACACGGTAAAATAAAAACTGGAAGTGTTGTCAGCTGAAACGACACGTTAAAAAATCAATATTTAGCGAGACCACTTTTGATTTGTTAGCTCCCAATTTTATTTGTGGTGTTCCAATTCATCAGTGTGATAGTATTCTTGCACGTACTATCGGAACCATCATTCCCCTTAGTTTGTTCTAAATTACGCGGGAGGTTGGTGGGAGTCAGGTACCTAAGAGGTAAGGATTTAATACCTGTATTTCCCTGTGAAGCCCTATATAATCGACTTGTGGATATCAGTCGTATTTACTTGCTGTAGAAGTGGCTGTAAATTAATCTACACAGTAAATGATGCGAATTGACAGTTGATTTGATACATCTTGTATATTCAACGTTCGATCGAGTGAAAGATTGATCTTTTCGCCAGAAAGAGTCAAATAAAGTTTACAGTGTAAGTTCTCGTTGGTAGATAGAAGTAAACTGACTCACGATAGAACGTGGAAACATAACTCTTTGGGTGGTTGTGTGGAAACGTAACGTAACATACGTTGAAGAATTATTTCAAAGTACAGTAGAAGTAGAGCTAAACTAGGACTTGCATTTTGTGCACGAAGGCGCCGCCCGACTGTTTCTTTTTGTAATTTGATCCGAAATTTAGTAGCTCGACGGTGTTTGAGCAACATACATTTTGTACGTTTTGGAATAATACGCGAGGTGACTTATGAGTGACGACAGTTCCCCAGCTCATAATTTTAGAAAGTCCACCATCGCAGCCCAGTTGGCACGGAAACAGCCGGCCGACAAATCTCTCCCCATAGTGACCGCAAATAAGAAGGGAAGAAAAAACCTTACTGCCGGTAACGATCGGGAAGAGGTGATAGATTCGTTACCAGTCCCTGCTGACGAAGAAGAGAGTGTTCATCTCTCTCTTCAAGTTGACAGCAACCGTAACGAAGAAGAGGTTGATCCACAGGCGTGCACGGACGTGTCACCTGTAAATATGTCTCAGTCCACAAGTGTAGATCCGCTAGAGTTGACTAGACAGCTATTGGCCGAAGGACAGTTGTTGGGGTTAGAAGGAGCCGAGTTGCGTGCATTTGTTCTTGATCAGAAAGAGAAGCAACAAACTCTTGATCGCGAAGAACGAGAACGTGATGCTGAACGACAAGAACGTGACGCTGAACGACTACGGCTAGAACGTGACGCTGAACGACAATTCCAACTGGAACAGTTGAAAATCCAGAACGCCAACCAAGAGGGCAACAGGAACAACAACTCGCCAGGACGTATTCGCGAAGATGATGGTTTCAAGCCCAAGATTCCTTTTCTAGACGACCGTGATGACATCGAGAGCTGGTTCCATCAGTTCGAGCATTATGCTCGAGACTGTAACCTGAGTGATGCAGCAAAAGCTTCACGTGTAGTATACTTTCTGAAGGGTAAGGCGAGAGTCATCTTCTCAAAGCTGAACGAGGAAGACGCTAATGACTACGACACTCTCAGACACGCTTTGTATGAGGGCTTCCAACTCACTAGCGAAGATTATAGAAAGAAGTTTCGCCAAACCAAGAAAAGCGCCACTGACACGTATAAAGAGCACATCACGAAGCTAGAACGGTATCTAGACAAGTGGGTGGAATTAGCAGAATGCGACCAAGATGTAAAAGATCTCAAAGATTTGTTGGTCCGTGAGCAGGTGTTGGACACCCTTCCTCCTGACCTCGCCGTTCACATTAGGGATAGAGACCCTAAGAGCGCCAAAGAGATTGGGATGATAGCCAACACATATCAACAATCTAGATCGAACGTCAAAACTTCATCGACGTACGTCAAGCCTGAAAAACGTCGTTCTCCCCAAGAAGAAACAAGAATAGCTGCTCCATCAACAAAACCCGCAAATCAAACTCTAAAGGCAAAGTTGAGTGACGCCGAGAGAGAGAAACTGCGAGCATCTGGATGTTGTTTCATTTGTAAATTGCAAGGGCATGTCTCTCGTTTTTGTCCAAACAAAAGAGACACAGCAGGTGCAGTTTCATCGAAGAAAGATACACTTGAGACACCGATCCTCTTAGAAAAACTTTGCGGAAATTGCAAGGAAAAGAAATGTGCCGAAGTGGTACCAGTGAAGCTGAATGGAACAATTGTCAACGCTTTGAGAGACACTGGATGTACTGGTATCATTGTCAGCAAAAAGTTTGTGCCAAAGGAGGCATATTCAGCGAAAATGAAGGAGACTACTCTGGCAGAGAAAAACTCCAAGAAGATGTACCACACCGCCGTGGTGCACATCGATTCACCCTACTTTGACTCCGAGACAGAAGTAACGGTGATGGACGACCCAATTTACCCTGTCCTCATAGGTAAATGGTATGGACTAGGTAAAGAGAAGAAATTGACTCCCACATATCCTGTTCGAGACCCAGCATGGTACCCTGGGACAGCAGCTGCTGTTACCACGAGAGCACAAGCGACAGAGGACGCCCAGAAACCAAGCTGCAGCCACAAACAGGGAGTCAAGGAAGAAGAAAGACTGTATTCGCCAGCTGATCTGAAGAGAGAACAGGCAAGTGACCCTTCGTTGAAGACCATCAGGCAATTTGCCAACTCTCCAGAAGGGATCAATGGGATACGGTATTCATACAAGAAAGAAATCCTGTATAGAACAACGAAAGATCGCCACGGAAACGACCGTTCACTAGTAATCGTTCCGAAGAAACTCAGGAACAAAGTTCTTTCATTTGGTCACGATCACCCCATGGCAGGACACTTAGGTCAAAGAAAAACATCTGACAGAATTAGAGCAGAATTCTGGTGGCCAGGGTGTGCAGGAGACATTCGTAGGTATTGCTTGTCCTGTGACACATGCCAAAGAACTGCGCCGAAAAGTCAGACAAAGAAAGTCCCTCTGGGAAGGATGCCACCCATCAGTTCAGTTTTCAAGAGAGTTGCGGTGGATATCATCGGCCCGGTCAAACCTATGTCGGAGAGCAAGAATCAATACATCTTGGTATCTGTTGACTACGCTACCCGATACCCCGAAGCCGTAGCCCTGAAAAACATCCAAGCAGACACCGTAGCTGAAGCTCTCTGGGAGATGTGGACTAGATTGGGAATCCCAGATGAAGTGATAACGGACCAAGGCACACAGTTCACCAGCCACCTGATGAAAGAAGTGAACGACTTTCTCAGCATCAAACACCATATGACTGCACCGTTTCACCCTCAAGCGAATGGTTTGGTCAAAAGGTTCAACTCCACACTGAAGAGCATGCTGAAAAAGTTAGCGATCGATCAACCGAGGGAATGGGACACGTTTATCCCCGCCCTCCTGTTTGCATACAGAGAAGCTCCACAAGAAAGCATGGGATTTTCGCCGTTTGAGCTGCTGTATGGGAGATCTGTCAAAGGACCCATGCAAGTGCTGCGCCAAACATGGACCGAAGAAGAAATCTCAGGGGAGCAGAAGACTACAGCGGAATATGTAGTCAACCTCAGGAACAGAATAGAAGAAACGTGCAACGTGGCACGTGAGAACCTGAAGAAAGCGGCCAGCAAGCAAGCCCATTTCTTCAACAAGAAAACGAAACCAAGGACGCTAGAAGTCGGAAAACGGGTTCTACTTCTACGCCCTGTGAAGAACAACAAGCTGGAACTTACATGGTCAGGTCCCTACAAGGTTGTGGAAAAGTTGAATGAATTCGACTACAAGATCCAAGTTGGCAGAAGAACACGGATCTACCACATCAACCTCATCAAGGAGTACCAAGAACGGGAATTGAGTTCCGCCATTCCCAATCCCAGTTCATCTGCCCAAGCGAGTGTTCCTGCTTCAAACGAAGAAGAAAGTGATGAAGAAGACGGAGGAGAAGAGGTCGTGGCTGTTGTCATGGAAGAGGACAACACGATGGACGATGACATTTTCAAGTATGACACTCAGAAGATGTTACCCCTCCTAGAAACTCAAAGAACCGAAAATGTGAAGAACATCCATTTCGACGAGAAATTGAACGAGGCAAAGGTCAAGGAGGCGAAGATGATCTGTGAAGAATTTGAAGAGTTCCTAACAGATGTTCCAAAGACGACGAACCTGGAAAAATGTTCCATTGAAGTGACAGAGAAGAAACCAGTCTTTGTGAAACCCAGACCCATACCTCACGCCATGGTAGAAACTGTCGAAAAGGAAATTGAAGAAATGCTGAAGTTGCATGTCATCGAACCTGCAAACTCTCCATACAACTCTCCCATCGTCCTGATAAAGAAGAAGGACGGAAAGTACCGTTTCTGTTCTGATCTGAGAGCTCTGAACAACGTGATAGTGTTCGACGCTGAACCCATCACCGATGTCGACCATCTGTTTCAAAGTTTAGGAAAAGCGAAATACTTTTCAAAGCTAGACTTGACGAAAGGATATTGGGCGATCCCAATAGAGGAGAAAGATAGAGACAAGGACAACCACGGTACAGATTATATGAGCAGAGCGTCGTACGATGAATAATTATCTACTTGCGATAGGATAATTATCTTGATCCATGGGGTTATGTGACGAATGGAATTCGTGTATCGACTCCCTCTCTCATATTAATCGAGACTTCACTAGTTGCGTACACAAAACGAGGTTAAATGACCGAGACTACGTCATGACGACACTGTATACATATGACGTCAACGCTCGCGCCATTAGTCCAAAACTAGTGCAGCGTACAAGACAAGAATTTGTTTATCTTCATGGAAAGAAATTTAAAGAAGAGAGCAAAAGGAAACAGCGTGCACTGGTATATTAATTCGTGAATATGAACTGTACATATATTCAGTTGAGGTTGCTAGGATGCAATGCTCTGACCGTTTCATTGACTCCAAGATGGCAGCAATCAACGAAGCCACGTAGATTGCACTAGCATATGTTTCACCTTCCGTGGACGGATTTCCACATTTTTGCGATCTCCAAAGGTCCACTAACCGAAGGTAAAACACGCTAATACATTTTAACATTATTGATTCACAGGAAAACACAGGTATTGTTCATTTTCCATGTGTTTGTGTCAGTCTGTGAACTCTTGTTTCTGTGTTTGTTTTAGAGAAACAAATTGAATGATATCGATGGAAATCATACTTGATAATAACAGATATTGCACGTGTGTGTTGCAGAAGGTGCAAGTGTACAGGGGTGTACAATGCTTGTGTAAATGATGTCGTGTGAACACTGTGGGAAGGGCAACGTCAGCGGTAACCACGGAAGGAACCACCAACGTCCCCAAGTGTCACCCAGATCGAGTTTATCATGATGAGTAGACTACTTTATATTTTGTGAACATTAACACACCATCTTGTCTTCATTTGTGTAAACCGAAATACATTTTCAACGAGAAGAAGAAGTACGTTCCGCGCTTCGATATCAAACGTCTACGCAACAAGAAGAAGAAAGACAATGTTGTTACGTGTGTGTGAAATCACATCAGCGAAATCATAATCTATAAAACTTTCATTTGAAGATTCTAAGAGAAAGGGATTGATGTCTGCAAGAATGATCACGTGCATGTTTTTTGAAAGTACAGAATTATTAAATTTCTTATTACTTCTTTGCACTTGTCTCTGTTAAACACTGATCAGCCCTAGAACGAGAAGCAGACGTCACAACGAGCTTTGAAAATACACACAGTTCTAGTGTATAATGTTCACACACGATTAAAGTCTGGTTGAAAAAGTCAAGGTCACAGCAGGGTCGCGTTGAGGTCAAACATATACATTTTTCAATGAGGTTTTCTCATATGTTTTTGAAGCTAGGGCCTTGAAACTTGGCACACTACGCAAGTTAAATTAAACCTCATCAAATTCCAAGGTCACAGTAAGGTTAAAGATCCTTTAAGGATATTTTCTAAAAAAGGTGACCGCCTGGTTAATGTTTGTCAAATTTCAAGGTCACAGCAGTGCCATCTGGCTTAAACTTTGAAAAATTGTCAATTTCTTCAACTAGTTTTATAGTGTTTGAAGTCATTCACACATGATGAAAGTCTGGTTGATAAAATCAAACGTCAAGGTCGCAGCGGGGTCGCATTGAAGTCAGACACATACAATTGTCATTTTCACGAACGCCTTTTAAGCAACACCTTTGAAACTTCACACATTCCAAAGTTTTGATGTTGTTTGGTTATAATCAAAGTGTGGTCAATTTCCATGATTGAGAGCATTCAGAGGGGTCAAGTTGAGGTCACACAAAAAGTGATAATCTTTATAAGACTCACGTTTGCTGCTATTGCTCACTTGACATTGGTGAAAGTGCTTATTTTATAATTGTTGATCTTGATGTTTTGACCAATTAATATTACCAGGATCAACCATACCAGATTTCAAAGTCCAGAAGTTGTCAAACCTCAAACCTGTTGGAAGTTTCAAAGATTTAAGCATCAACAAATTTCTATTTGATTTGACCTTAAATAACAGATTTGACCTTAAATCTTAAAACAGATCAACCAGACTTTGGTTTTATATAAATTGAAGTTCAATACAATTTCCTTTTTTTTTTACCCACACGAGACCCTGCTATGACCTTCACATTTCTCAAGGATCAACCTTGAATTCTCCATGTTGAACAATCATTAAGCAAAAGCGTTGTTTGAAGTTTGAAGGTTCTAGCTTCAAAAATCTCTGAAAAAATATGTTTCATCCGTTTTCTGAACCACATGTGACCCAGCCGTGACCTTGAAATCTGACAAGGGTCAACAAGACTTTTACCATGCATGGGGGTGATTAAACCCCAAATGTGTGTGAAGTTTCAAGGTTTCAACTTAAAAAACGTCTGAGAAAAATATACATTTTCCTTTTTGGACAATGTGTTGCACGCAAGACAACACGACAAACGCTCGTGTTATCATTCTTTTACTTTAAGGTCGACTTGCGTGCCCGCTCTTTCGCTAATCTCAATTAAAATTCATCTTGGAAGATCGGTTTTATTACGCTTTTAATTAAGAAAATTAAACTAAAACAACAAATAGTTAGTTTTACCCATTAAACTCGATAAGGTAGTGACATTTTATGTTGAACGCAAGATGGTGTCGCACGCAAGATCTGAAAAGATGTTGACGACATAATTTCAACACTTGATAGCGCATTCGTGGTTCGTGATTTCTTCACAAATTTTGAACACAGAATGTGTCACGTGGTTCCGTAGATGAAGTAGATATTTGTACATGTAAATTTTGTTTTTAAAAGAAAATAACCGTTAATTACCGAACATTTTGTCGCACGCAAGATATGACGAAATTCATGCAATTCATTTGTGCTTCTTGTTATTTTTCTGTGGCATATTCAAAACACGAGGTATCACGATGTCCGTTTTCAGATGGCCGGTTTTGGCGTTATTTTTGACTTTAAACAAAGATAACTTCAAAACCGTTCAAGTCAGACACACGAAATTATGTCCACTATCTCTTCGCACATTCATCCACACACACACCAATTTTCAGCAGACACACGTTTTTAGAAACATTTTTATTGTAAAACAAAGTCGTCTTCTGTTCTGTGAGCACCTTTTGGCACTTAGTCATATATAGATAGATGTTCACCTTCTTAAAAGAGAAGAGGCACCATGGTACCACGCCTGTGATAATAGTTTTAATGTGATACATAGTTTTACTGTGATACATTTCCTGACTTTGTTTTTTGAAATTGGTTTAATTTAAATTTGTGTAATGTTAAACTTGTGGGGTCCTGATTTGGCCTATATGGTCCGCTGGACCCAAAAAGCAACAGATATTATCATCATTGCCATTAGAGAACTGTACCCCGTTTTGTCACGCCAACGATTGGTACAAACAGCATAACGTCACGCTCATAAGATAATTGCCTATGTCATTTTTTGATGTTTTGAGAAAAACGCAAAAAACGCTTTCTTTGGTTTCTGAACAATCTGCCTATCTCATTTTAGTTATAAGTCGCAAACTGCATATCTCGAGCAGTGACAGCTGGATAAACGTGAGATAAAGAGCTGACAGCAACATTTTCAATCAGCAAAACTCAATAACAATCAATAAAGAGCTTTTGCATACTTTCACATTCTCAAAACAAGTCTTCCTGTATCATAAAGAAAAAGTGCCTAACTCAAGAAACGAGATCGGGAGTTTTGCTTACGTTACCGTGGCAATGGTTTCTGATGGTCTGAGAGTGTGCACTCTCTAACACATGATAGATACCCTTCCAGTAGCTTCCCCTGTAGTTTCACTACAGAAATGCCTAACACTGAGATGGGTATTTTTCTTATGAGTGTGACGATAATTTTGCATGCATGTTTCTGCTTCAATTAATTTACTAAACTGTCCTTTTTCCATTATGAGACTAAAAAACCATTATCTTCTTGGATTTTCTTTTCCTGCAATCCCTTCCTCCCACTCACACGAGAAATTCACTCCAAGCGCAACCCCCACCCACACACCCGCTTGCCCAAATAAAAACCTCTCACGAATCTCTGAACTTTCAATTGTCTGACAAGTATAAGCTTCCCGGAAAGATTTTTCCAAAGCCGAAGAAAATCTTTGTTTTGCTGTGTGTTGTGTACTATACGTAAAATGTAACATGGCAACGACCGAAACACCCGTCCACCCACAGTGTCGCTCAACATACCCACATCTTAATCTAAAGCTCTCAACGCACTTTGACATTTTGAATTTCTCAGACAGGCGTCAGTTTTTGAGACAGGCTTTTCCAAATTCGAAGGAAGTTTATGATTAATTCTGGTTTACACTGGCGGAAACAGCGCACAACCCCCCTCTTCCTCCACCGTACCCTTCTCCCTAGACCCCCCTCTCCCTCCTACCCTCCAGCCCACTTAATCCCCTCCCCCTCTTCTACCCCCTCCCCGTCCTCTACCCCTCCCCTCCCCTCCCCCACGGTTTAGACCAGTGAGAACCAGAGTGAGAGCTGCACACGCACATACAGAACTCTGTACACAGCCCTGTTGAGTTGCCCACGCCCTCAAGACTCAAGACTCAAAATGTTTACTGTCCTCATAAAAACAAGGAAAATTGCCTTACAGTGTCAGGCGATCACAGACATAAAAACATCACATGTATTAAGAATTAAACGATTGCACTTAAAACTAATAACTCTAGCCCGCTTCATATTTGCTGTAAACTTAGAATGAGAATTGCATTAAAACACATGTAAACATCCTGAGCGTCTCTCCCGGACTGAGACATGCATTCTCAACATCCAATTGAGTTTCCATTTGTACTCAATTACGCTGTCACTAGCTACGTCTGGCGTGGATCCGCTAGTGCCTATCTCAAAAAGGGGAGGGGTTTGAGACGCTTTGGTGTTCAGTTTTATTAAAATACCATCCTTCCTGCGTATACAAAGAACCACTTGAGATCTGTTTAGACTTTGACAAGGGAACTGGCACGTCCTTCCGCTTGGACTTAACTATATCAAACCTCCCCCCCCCCCCCCCGAAAGCGGCGTATGGCTGCCTGAATGGCGGGGTAAAAACGGTCATACACGTAAAAACCCACTCGTGTAAAAGCATGAGTGAACGTGGGAGTTTCGGCCCATAAACGAAGAAGAATAAGAAGAAGATATCAAAACTCCCCAGCTTGATTCCTGTTCAACAAAGTGGGGATGTTTGGCTGAATTAATTCGATGAGTGATACCCACTCTCATGGTACCTTCTTTCTCGTATAGACCGATCATGCGAACCACTGCAGATGTGTCCAGGCTTTGTGAAAGGATTAGAGCTTCTCTTTACGTGGACACATATCAACAATCAAAACCCTGGCTATATGCAAGACATTTTTGTGTGGATTTTTGTGTGTGCTGAATCAATGTCACGAGTGATATCTACTTGAGAGGTACTTTCCTTCCCATGGTGACGATCATGTGGACCACTACTGGTCTGTCCAGGCGGCGAGGTACCGACTCGCCGCCGCCCATCTCGCCGCCGCTGTGTAGTCGCCGACTTCACGGTCTACTTGCTTTCAAACTGTCAAGGGTGCCATCTCGCCCCCGTGTATTTCATGCAATGATTTTGTGTGTGTGTGTGTGTGTGTGTGTGTGTGTGTGTGTGTGTGTGTGTGTGTGTGTGTGTGTGAGTGAGTGTGTGTGTGTGTGTGTGTGTGTGTGTGTGTGTGTGTGCAGTGTGTGTGTGTGTTTGTGTGTGTGTGTGTGTGTGACAGACGAATCGCCTCTCTTGCAAAACTCAAGATAGTTGGCGGCGAAATGGGAAGCGGTGAGATGGAAAGCGGCGAGTTCGGAAGCGGCGAGATGGGAAGCGGCGAGTTCGGAAGCGGCGAGATGGGAAGCGGCGAATGGGGACGTCACCGTCCAGGCTATTACAGGGAATATAACTTGGACTCGTACTAACAATCAACTTCTTGGCCGTACGGAGTGAGATTTGTTTGTGGTTTAATTAAATCCAAAAACAAAGAGACTGCCAACGTTCCAAAAGTTTGTCTGTTCACTTAAAAAAAAACCGTTGGGTCGAAATATCTGTGAATGTAGGTTATTGTTTTGTCAATAACAAACGTTCCAACAACCTACCTTTCTTGTTTTTTGATTTTGTGGTTTAATTGGTTTCTTCCGGGGTTTTTTTCCAAAAATATACTGCATGCACCTTGTTACCCTCACTTGCCTTCTTGAGCGTGACAATCCAATGTGTATTTATTCAGTGTATCTACATATTTTTGTTTTTCTATTTAGACATTAAAATAAAAGCGTGGCTTCGCGGGTTGAATGACGGGGGATGACTGGTGATCGACGAATGAAAGGGGAGCTAATGACAAACCCATGATACGTTGTGTTTCAAAAAAGAATGAGGGTGCCCTTGTTTTGTACTTACTGACTGGTTTACACCCAAAACTTGTATATTGTTGCACAGAGCAACATTTTCTGAGTTTACTGGTAAGAAATGCCGGTTGCGATTTCTACACAACACTCGGTTTTATTTCCGAATCAAACAACACTGCTCGAAACTGATCAGTAAAATGTGACGTTGCTGGGGGAGGATTTTGGCGCGCGCGGAAACAAAAGGATTGTACTCATTAACTTGTTCCCTCCGGGCCTTTTAGTTTTCAGGCTTTGGGAAACTTACTTTCTACTGTTTATACTTGATACTTTTGATGTTTTCCCCTGGGATGGCCTAAGGGTGTGGCGAATGTATTTGTCCTTCTGGCGCGCACATTCCAGGTCGAACTCGTGTTACATTTTCGCGGATGGCTAGTCACAAAGCCATCAATGACAAAATGTAATTATAATTAATGTGTGTATACATAGGGTGTATAGCATTATATGAATATTGTGTGAACAGTACATGTGGTGATTTTTGTCCGAATGGTTAATTGTTTTATGTAGTTTGTACATTTATTTGTTCTATTCTGTACATGTGTCACTATTTAGTGACATGGATCGAGAAAGTGTCACTCTGTGGGGTGCCTTCTCTTGGCCAATTGCGATAGAAAGCGCCTGTGCTTTCTGTCAACGGCTGGGTTTTAGCTGACCGAGCATAGCGAAAAAGGGTATTTCGTGTCGCACGGATTTCACGTGGGTGATTTCTGCTGTCGGGGCAAAACTGGCGATAGCTGAACTTGGAACGTGACAAGGTGAGTCACGTGATTTTGACATGGTTGTCTGTGTGAGACATGTTAATTACACACTCAAAACTCAGCAGCGAGAGAGAAGCGTCGGTGTCTAAATTCTCCTACAAGTTTGATGGTCTTCAACACGTTTAAATACTTCACTGTATATCAACGTGCCATGCTGCTTGCCAGTAGGGCTTAAAAGGAACTTCAATTAGAGACCACTTTCTCTTTGTTTACATGCTGGCTGACAGTCGGGGCGTCAAAGTTTCTCCGCTGTGCGGGAAAGGTTTTTCACCGCATAAGGATTCAGCGCGAGAGGAGGATGGCGGTATTTCTGTGACGAACAGAAGCCATTCAAAAGGAAGCAGATTCGCTTAAAAGAGAGAGCTACCTACATTAGGCTGTTGAGGTAATAAATCATTATTTAACGCTGTTGACGAGTCTGTGTTTGTGGAATGAAATACTCTCTGTTGTTCTTTCCAGGTTAGCGCAACATTTGCTCTTGGTGACGCTAAAATACTAATCTGTATATGTTTTTTTGCAGATATGGAGAGAAGGAAGGAAAATAGCTGATTTGTTGTTGTAAAAGTTCGTTTGTGCAGGCCCACGTGCTCGATGAGATATGTAAAGGTGACATGTTTAAAGGTGGTGTGTAAGGGGTAGCATGACATGTTTTGTGCACCGATGCTTTTTGTTGCAGCCTTCTGTTGCTGGCTGTTTTCGACTGCCTACGTATTCTACTACGTGCTACGCTGAGCGGGATGCTGTAACCAGGTCGTCCGCGGCATTCATGTAACCTGCTAACCTGATGTACTGGTGATTTGCTGTCGCTGTCGCAGTCCTACCAGCTACAACTCTACTTTTTCTGGTAGACTACGGGAGGACCTTCAGCGACTGAGTGAGGCGCCTGATGTCTCCACTGTTCCCTGCTTCGTTGCCACGCTAGCCGGCACTACATTCAACGGAGCAGTTGTGGAGACTACAGACTAATTACGGGCCGCCCACTCAGTGACAAAAAGCTAAGTTGCACCATGTCTTTTGCACCCTTACCACCAAGTCATCTGCATTATTAATGATTACACTCGGGTGGTGACGACGTGGGGTGTGTGACACCTGCATGAATTAGCACTTTAAGGCAGATCAGTAACTTTTTCTTAACTATACACGGGATCAGCGTGTTATTATTATTTTCTGTACTTTAACTGGCATTTTTGTCAGTGACCACTTGTTTTTACGTTTTGAACGTAAAAAGAACATCTTTTGGAGTGAAGTCTCGAGGGAGGTGGCGTGATATTACATAAACAGGCGTCTGAAACTTATACTTTTGTTGATTCTATTTATTTGTATGACTGCGAGAGTGGATCGTGGTGTGGTAAGTTAGTTAGATGCAACTAACCGTTCATAATCACCTTAATGTGGTATTGAAACGTGACAACATGTTCTTTTTTAAAGGGCCTAGAGCCATAGGTTAGGCACTTAAACATGTCTAGTTATTATTAGTGTTAATCCCGAGTATGTCTCTGTACAGTGTTTGAAGCTGCTGTACATCCTGGAGGATCCTGTCTCCATGGTAGCACTAATCACTTTCCTCTTTGATCAGAGCTGTCCCTCATTCTGATCACTCGTGCTAATGAGTGAGGGTTGGAAGCCGTGTAATTAGTCAGAAGTGCTGCTGAGTTGTAGCAGACAATGGTGCTGACTGATGAACAAACCTGCTGGTTTTGATGGCTGACTCAAACCCACGCACTCTTCGTGACAGTATGAGGTCAAATGTCACACTACAGGGGTTTTTGAGCTGGTTGTATAATTATTTCGCGAAATTGGAAGCGGCGCCTGTGGAATATCGCGCAAGTGGAATTTTGCGCTAATGGAATGTCGTGCTTGTGGATGTTTCGCTGATGGATTAACGCTGACTAGCTGTCGCGCTAGAGTAATTACATTCTATGAGGAAAATACTATTTTGTGAGTATTTTCGCGTTCAGAGAGAAAGACAGAGAGAGGCAGAGGAGAGATAGAGACAGAGGGAAATGCCAAGAGAATGTTTTATTCAATGTGTGTGCGTCAGTGTGTCACAGTGTGTGTGTGTCGCAAGCACCACAATTTGCCTACTATACTGCACACATTGACCGCTCTCGTTTTATAATATTGACTGTCTCTCTGCTTATCTGAATGTGTCTCCGTCTGTGCGTCTCCTTGTCCCGTACTCTCTCTCTCTCTCTCTCTCTCTCTCTCTCTCTCTCTCTCTCTCTCTCTCTCTCTCTCTCTCTCTCTATCTATTTGTATCACTCTCTCTTCCTCCCCTTTTCCCTCTCCGTCTGTCAGTCAGGCTATCTATTTTTCAGGGATCAAATAAAAAACATCAAATGGGAACTATCATCGGTGTAGAAGCTTTGACGTAACGCTTCATCAACATGAAACAAAGGATTTCGTTATCGTGTGCTGGGCATTCACACGCACGACTTCATAACGATGTGTAGGCCTACCCGGATCATTGACACCTTACAAGTTATGATATCAAATATTTATTCAAAGGTCTTGAAATAATGCATCATATCATTTTTATTGCTGATGGCATAACAACATTATCTTTTCATCTGTCTGTCTTTCTCTCTTTCTTTCTCTCATTTCACCTCTCTCTCTCTCTCTCTCTCTCTCTCTCTCTCTCTCTCTCTCTCTCTCTCTCTCTCTCTCTCTCTCTCTCTCTCTCTCTCTCTCTATCTCTCTATCTCTTTCTCTCCCTCTCTCTCTCTCTCTCTCTCTCTCTCTCTCTCTCTCTCTCTCTCTCTCTCTCTCTCTCTCTCTCTCTCCACATCTGATAAAACACAGATTACAGATTCTTCCTTTAGATAGATAGATAGATAGATAATTTATTGCCAAGTGTACAATACATGAATGAACATAAAAAATACACGAGGAAAGCAGCTTGCTGTGTGATAAAAACAAAATAAATAGCATTCATACATCACTAGCGCATAGCATCATACATACATGGGTAAAACAATTTGATATCACAGTAACTAATGGTGGATGATTGACATGCCTACATCAAAGGTGTGATGATGTACATAACAATGTCAGGCAGTGCACAAACACTCATTGCGTCAAATTACACAAAACAATTCAAGAAAACCTTACAACTTGCTAACCACAAAAATGATCCCAAGAATTGACATGTACATCTCCAGTCTGTAATATTCTGGCGCCCTTATGTGAAACTCCATACCTAATATAATCAACATGCAAAGGCCTAGTGGTAAGGCGTCCGCCCCGTGATCGGGAGGTCGTGAGTTCGAACCCCGGCCGGGTCATACCTAAGACTTTAAAATTGGCAATCTAGTGGCTGCTCCGCCTGGCGTCTGGCATTATGGGGTTAGTGCTAGGACTGGTTGGTCCGGTGTCAGAATAATGTGACTGGGTGAGACATGAAGCCTGTGCTGCGACTTCTGTCTTGTGTGTCGCGCACGTTATATGTCAAAGCAGCACCGCCCTGATATGGCCCTTCGTGGTCGGCTGGGCGTTAAGCAAACAAACAAACATAAAAAGTGAACCAATGAAAACTCACTCAATGAACAGTTAATGCTGCAAAACGATTGTATTGAAAACAATTGATTCTGCATAACGCCGTGAGAACTTTTTGTCTATAAACGAATAGCTTTTTGTTACAATCATCCACCATAACTAATGTGTTATAATGCATTTTTATGTGTCTTCATGATGGCTGGACATTTGTACTGTACCTAACTGAACCTTTATGACTTCTTGTTATTAAGTTACCCCTCAATGTGCGAGGGCCGGATTAAAAAAAAAGGCATGTTTGCCGGGCATGCATACTTATTCAGCCTCGAAAAATAAAGTTCAACTCTCTCTCTCTCTCTCTCTCTCTCTCTCTCTCTCTCTCTCTCTCTCTCTCTCTCTCTCTCTCTCTCTCTCTCTCTCTCTCTCTCTCTCTCTCTCTCTCTCTCTCTCTCTCTCTCTCGCTCTCTCTCTCTCTCTCTCTCTCTCTCTCTCTCTCTCTCTCTCTCTCTCTCTCTCTCTCTCTCTCTCTCTCTCTCTCTCTCTCACGCGCACACACACACAAGCTACGGCTAGGTCAATAACAGGAGACACCAAGGAATATCATTTATCGCGCCACAGCTATCTTGTCATAACGCTTCATCAGCAGAGAACATGGGCACTTCTTGGTCTAGGCGTGAGTGTGTGTTTTTGTCTGTCTTTATTTTTCGTTTTAATGTGCGTTTGTTTTTTGGGGGAGGAGGGGTCAGACATGTGGAGTTGGGTGGTTGTATATAGGTGGTTGGTCAGTCAACAAAAATGCCATGAGTCTTAAAGGGATTCCTTTGATCTGAGAGGTGGGTTTTCAGGAGAATCCACTGTACGCAAAACGATTTTCTCAAAAGCTCGCCACAAGTACGGTAATTGATCAAATCCAAGTGAGTGAATGAGCTTCGTGGTGCTGCTTTCTTTCCGGTGCTGGAAACATAATGTTGTCAAGACAGCGCCGCCTGGCGGAATGATGCAGTGTCGCCAATGACGTGGAGGCCTACAAACCAGCATCACCTACACAAGCAAGGAAAGTAACTCTGTAAAGTACCCAAGCCTCAAAAAGAGTGCCCTTTCTTTGCCTAAATACGACCTTTAATTAAGCTTTCAAAACACCATCTTGAACACGCGGCCAGTACAACTGGCCTTGACACGGAACGATTCAAGGGGGGCAATCTCAAGTCATCTGAAAGAGGGAAATCCAAACGCAATCCGCCTTGTTCGATTTTATGGGCTTGGACGATAGAGAAAAATAAGAAAAGCAAAAGCTGGAGTCCAGTCTGGACGAAACTGCTATCAAGAACGCAGAATTGATTTTTTCTGAGTTTTTTTTAGCCGTAAGCGCCATGTTTATCGGAGCAGGAAACTCTTCCAGAGTGAGGCCCCTTTGTTGGTTTGACTGCGGTGAACAGCAGTTATGAGAAATTCGAAATGAGAAATGGCGCTTACGGCTAAAAAAAAAAACTCAGAAAAAATCAATTCTGCGTTCTTGATAGCAGTTTCGTCCAGACTGGACTCCAGCTTTTGCTTTTCTTATTTTTCTCTATCGTCCAAGCCCATAAAATCGAACAAGGCGGATTGCGTTTGGATTTCCCTCTTTCAGATGACTTGAGATTGCCCCCCTTGAATCGTTCCGTGTCAAGGCCAGTTGTACTGGCCGCGTGTTCAAGATGTCAAAACACTTGCTTTTTGCAAAAGGAAGTCAGTACTCCTACGCGGTAGCATTATTTGCAATGCAGTCTTATTGTATAAATTTGGAAGCGATCTTAGGGCCTTTTTCGTCGGTATTATCCATTTAATTGTGAGTATTTTGCCATTGGAATTAACTGATAATCCAGCAGCATTCCTTATTAATTAGTGCTACACTCTCGTGCTTGGCGAGAATTCGTGTCGTCGGAGTTTCCAAAAGGGTGAATGCGCCAACATGACCGCGAGGGCAGATCGACATGTTGCGAGATTTCCCTTCCCACACTCTTCCTCTTCTTCTTCTGCATTCCCGTTGCACACTGTTCGAGCAATGCTTATGGGCAGAAGATACCTGCGCAGTTTCAGCGGCACGACGACGCACGGCCTATTATTTATGCCGCGATAGGGATTATGACGAGTACTTGGCCTGTTTTCCTTTCATGCAACGTGTAGCCAGAGACTGTAGAGTACATTATAGTCTCTGGTGTAGCGGGCTGGGATAAGCTGCAGTGCGTCGTCGGTCCTGCTGAAGTTACATATGTGAGCGGAGCCCCTTACGTTTATCTTCTTAGATGTAGACAGTTCTTCGTAGGAAACATAACCTCTGTTCACAAAGTCCGAGCGAACGATGCACCAGCATGACCGAGAGAGCCGAGCGATATGTTGCAAGATTTCCCTGTGGCGTAATGTCCGACCACATAAAACGTTTGCACCAGGAAACCGAAAAAGATATTGCCAATACTGTTGGAGGTTTCGCTGAAGATGGAGACCAAAGATTTAAATGTGATTTTGTTGCTCTTTTTCATGGGTTGTTGTTTTTGTCCTGCAACTTTTATCTTGGTGTTTTTAATGGAAGAGTTTGACGGCAAATTGGAGCCAAAAATGATTATAACACGGATTACTGAACATAACTGTGTTCTTTGCTATTATTGCTGCTGATTAGATCATACGATGCTGCATGTGACATTTTTCTGTCCCGCCTCTCACGAAGCACTTATTAGCATCCAGAGCATTAATCGTAATATCCTGATAATATAACGGTATTTCACCGGAGTTCGTTGTAATTATCAGTACGATCAGTGTCAATTTATTTTTTGGCTCATTTTTCTGCATTATTATGAAGTCCATTATTAACGGAAACATGGAAACACACTATCTCAACATTAAATGCATATAACTGATAGAAACAAAACAGAACAATAAACTTACAACACATCCAGGTAAACAAAAAAACAAAAAGCACAATAAGCAAAACGAGTAACAAGCTGTGCCTTGGGGGGAATAAAATAACCGTGAGACGCTACGTAGCAAGGTGATAATCTGAAAATGCAATGTCCAAGTATCTACAAGCAGGCAATAGGAGACAGAGACAGACAGGTATTGCTGATAAGTTTGTCGTTAAATCTGTTCTTCGTTAACAAATCAAAATGTTTTAAAAAATCAAAAAATCAGCTCTTCCATCATCGCAAAGTACGAGTGAACAATGCACCAACGTGCACGCAAGACAAGGATGATGCGTCGCAAGATAGTCTTACAATGTAGTGCTAAACTTTGACAAGCGTGTAACAGGATGCAGAGTGATATTTCTGATACGGTTGGCAATTTCACAAAAAGATTTTTTTTTAAAATCTGTTCTTTGTAGAAAACGCAGCTTCTCTACTATCACAGAGTGTGAGTGGTAAATGAACCAGCATATCGTCAGATCAGAACTGACGATCTGTCGCAAGATATCCGAACAATGTTTTGTCTAAACATGACAGGGAAACATATTGCTGATACGTCGGTTGGCGGGTTTGTCCAAGATGTGTGTAAGATAATGTCAGGCTTTTTGTTACTCGTATCAATTGAGGGGGATCGCGAATGAAATCTGTTGTTGTCATTCCTCTTTGTTCTCTACTAGCAATCTACGGCCGATAGCTGGTGTGTGGGTTGAGGTTTGCGTGTGTGAGAGTGTATGTGTGTGTGTGTGTGTGTGTGTATGTGTGTGTTCAAACTTACTAGCATGCACTGAGAAACAAAATAATATTGCTGATACGGTTGGTGATTTTAACCAAGATACATGAACAATAATCTCTTTGTGTTTTGTAAATGTTACCAACTTTTGGGATGTCAACAGACCCATATGACGGCTCACTAGTGCCAAAAGTACGAGCGAACGATACGCAGTCTTGGCCTATGCTGCAAGATATCTGTGTGAAACATTGTACGAGGTTTGACATTAGGGCGGGCGGTTTCGGCCACGATGCATATAAGATTATCTTTTGTGTGTTTTATGACTTTGTATCAGTCAAAATGGTTGTCAATAGAGGAGGGCATATGCGCCGAGTATCAAGAAACATCTAGTGTTTTATGTTCTCCTAGGAAGTTGTTCATTCGACAGACTCTGCGTGTTGGTGTTGAATAGGGACTGGATGTGTGTGTGTGTCAGTGTTTGTCAGTGCTGTGTGTCTCTGTTTCCCTTGTGTGTGTGTGTGTGGGGGGAGTTCTTTGTTGGGGGGGGGGGGGGTCTTCATTTGAATCTGCAACGCGCTGTAAGTTTCAGAGCTGGTTAGATAAAGAAACAAGAAAAGTCTAAGCGCAAAGAATGCAAATGTCCGACAATTATATTGACTCTGTGGGTGTGTGTGTGTGTGTTTGTGTGTGTGTGTGCGTGCATGTTTGTGTGATTGTGGGTGTGAATGTGGCGTGTGTGTATGTATCTGTGAGATGGTATGTTTCAGTAAACTCACATTTCTTTGCCCTTCGCTGATTACAAACTCTGAGTCACGGCTGGCATTTTCATTACTGGTCATCCACTACAGTAAGTACGTCGTGACGTGAAGCGTGTGTACGTTGGCGTCATGGTGATCAGTGAGGGCCGCCAACGTGGACATCGTTTTGTATCGAGTATGCGCTTACACATCGCCAACATCCCTAAGACCTGTCCGACAGCTTGCCTTGAAGGTGGTCGTCTACATTTTTGCTTTTTTTCAATAATCTTATGGTTAGATTTCGCTAAAAAGTTATGTCAGATGATGAATGAACCATGGGGAAAAAAGTTATAGGAAAAAAAATATATGTAAAAAAAGATTTTATGTTTGGGTCTCACGCTTCCAATATTTTGTTTTCTGTTTGCTGAGAACATGTGCTTTGCCTAAAAATACTGACCAATCAAATTCATGTCACGCCCAAACAAGTGCAGCAACAGTTTGACACTGGAGCGCTGTCCACGCTTTTTTTTAAACGCACGAAATGCACGGGACTTGAGAGGAGTTTTGCGCTTGGCATTTTCCAAATAAGGATATCCTACTATGAGTACTACGCTGGAATACTACAATGAATTTTCAAACGGCTTCACTGGCTTCGTCGTTCCTGATCGGAAGGGGGTGTATTGTTGATATTTGTAGATAATAGACTCTGCATTTTAATGGTCAAATGGCGATTTCGGTATAAAAATGTAAACAAGGACCTTTAATGCCGCTTCTATCGAAAAGAAAAGACAAGACAGTACATTTTTGCCTTCATATTGGTCACAGTTTCACCACATCATTCATACCTGTTGCAGGGTGAAGACCCGCTTTACTGTTGTGGATGCGATTCGCGTTGAACTCGTCCTAAACAAGTGTGTGCATGGACAAGATATTCGTGAGAAAACAAGAAATTCCTCCGAGGTAGGAAAAACACCCCCGTCAGAGAACTCAGAACTTTATTACATGCGGAGAGAGAGAGAGAGAGAGAGAGAGAGAGAGAGAGAGAGAGAGAGAGAGAGAGAGACAGAGACAGAGACAGAGAGACAGTCAGAAGTCAGAAGTCAGAAGTCTGAAGTCAGAAGTCAGAAGTCAGAAGTCAGAAGTCAGAAGTCTGAAGTCTGAAGTCTGAAGTCTGAAGTCTGAAGTCAGAAGTCAGAAGTCAGAAGTCTGAAGTCTGAAGTCTGAAGTCAGAAGTCAGAAGTCAGAATTCAGAAGTCAGAAGTCAGAAGTCAGAATGTTTATTCGCGTAAACACAGGGTCCATTGCGAAAGGGTACGTCGAGGTAGGAAAAACACCCCCGTTGGTCAAAGGGAAATAACCATTCTCACTGCCACCAACTGAGAAGGTTATTTCCCTTTGACCATTAATATGTCACTCTTAATCTTAATCCACCAAGAACTCCCTAACCGTGTGTTTGACTGGTCCCAATTTTTGTAAGGACCGTCTCAGGAATGTATAGAACCTGTTCACCAAGTTTGGTGACGATCGGTCCGTTCATTCTTGAGATCTATATGCGAACACAAACAAACAAACAAACAAACAAACACATCGAGTGAAACCTATACACACCCCTATACCGGGGGTGTAAAAACACCACAGTGAGGATATGGTGAGGGTTTTATTTCGGTACGGCCACCCCTGACAAGATTTTTAAAGTTGATCAAGATTTTTATAACAAGATTTGAAGTAACAAGTGTGAAAACATAACTATGATCTTTTCATAACTTTCTTCGCTTTACTGTGGTAGATCCGCTTGTAAATATTATTGAACACGGAGACCGTTATGTAGATTGAGAATGGACGCAACGTTGGATAGGTTTATATGAAGTCTTATATCGCGCGCGTATCTCCAGACTCGGACTCAAGGCGCAGGGATCTATTTATGCCGTGTGAGATAGATTTTTTTACACAATACATCACGCATTCACATCGACCAGCAGATCGCAGCCATTTCGGCGCATATCCTACTTTTCACGGCCTATTATTCCAAGTCACACGGGTCCTGAATAGCCGAATAAGTTTAATGGACATGTAAAACGAACAACCAATCCAACTTTCAAATCGACAAGCAAAGGTGCACCTTGGTTGTCTTTTTACCTTTGTTCCAAACTATTTTCTGGTGATAGTTAAAGGCACAGTAAGCCTCCCGTAAACCATCACAGAGCTCCCCGAGCGTCTAAATACAGTACAAGCATACTTCCATTTGAACGCTCACCGAACGGGAACATCCTGACTGCTTTCTGTCGAGCGTGAGACATTTTCAAAGAATTTATTTTCGTAGACTTGTTCGTTAACAACAACGGCGCCTCGTTTTTGCGCTAGACCTAACTTTTAAAATCTAAATAATAAATTGACAGCTTGTTACACAAACATTCTTTAATCATAAAAGAATTCGTTTTTCATCAAGACAAGATCAGAACAATTCGAAGTTGTGAAAGTTTAAAAAAAAGAAAAGCCCGGAAGCAGGGTCACGCAAGGGTCGTAGCAGACGAAGGTTTATCAGTGCAAATCGCCGTTCCTCTCAACAGTCAAAAGCCATCGCTAGAGTTCTTGTGAACCACAGCCGTTGTTTCGTGCATAAAAAACGTGCTATTGTAGATAAGCTCACATCGAGTCGCATTCATGACTAACTGACGACTGCATTGTGAAAAAGGAAAACTGGATCACACGGGTTCAGGATGGCTCAGGGGTAAGATAAACCACGCAAAAATAAATTCTTTGAAAATTGTTCGCTCTTTACGGAGGGCACCTAGGATGTTCTCAATTGGTGAGTGTTTAAATGAAAGGGTGTTTGTACTGTGTGTAAAAGCCTGACCGTATCTGTGATGGTTTACGGGAGGCTTACTCTGCCTTTAAATGCGTGCACTGCCAGTTATATCATGTAGGGCACATTCTCTGGCCTTGCCTATGTTGGTGAAGCCCATTTCCGAATCGCCCACTTAGGACTGAAGTCAAAATGATCATCATGAGGAACGCTAAAGTCATTATTTCTCAAGTTTGTGGATATATAAGCCTACTATGGTAGTGCGTGTTGTATTAAGCTCTTCTTGTGCTGGTTCTCCTGTTTCATGCTCTAAATGGTCAACTTGCATGAATTGACAGGCCTGGGGGCACATTTCTGTGATACTGTGGACAATAAAGTGCTTGTGTTTTTGTTTTGTTTTTGACAAAATTCAGATTCGATGGCAGCAGTAACAATTGTTGAAAAAAACTATGTTGTTAATACGCTACCAAGTTCTTATTCTTGAAATTCACATGGAGCATAATTTGCACATTTAAACACCACTTTTAAGAGCTTCCAATGTGTATGACCTCCCTCTTTTTACGGCCTCAGTTTTATCTCAGATTGTGTGTTCATAACCTCTCTACATTTAAACCTATGTTCCAGTTTAAGACTCTATCCTCATTTAAGACTAATTTGGTCAGGTTGTTAAAGTTCTTAATGGGGACATTCTGTGTATGGTAGGTTCACCTTTCCTATTTCGGATTCAAAGCTCCTTCATCCGCGATAGCCAGGGGTCAAGACCCTGGTCAGTTAGTGGGCATCTCAGCCGCTCGCCTCCTTATCACCCTCGCATTCACGTCCACACACATGCACGAGAGGTCAGCGAACCTTCACTTTATTCCCCCCTCTGCTTCTTTACCTCTGTAAACTTGTAGGGGTAGTTATTTTTTGATAATGACCCAGCAACCAAACAAATAACGACCCAGCAACAGCCTGAATCCTCGATAGTGCAATGGGTTGAGAGGTTGTTCTGTTTCGGAACTACTTTTTGCGACTGAAAAGTTCCGAACGCTCTAATGTACGAAGTATACATCTCTGGAGCAAACAATACAAACATACCGCATTTAAATTAACAACTACAGGCCTGAACACATGAATCTCCATATAAAATCCATGAGTTCGGTTGTTTT
The DNA here is from genome assembly GCF_037325665.1 of Littorina saxatilis. Classification (NCBI taxonomy): domain Eukaryota; kingdom Metazoa; phylum Mollusca; class Gastropoda; order Littorinimorpha; family Littorinidae; genus Littorina; species Littorina saxatilis. The sequence continues at coordinate 16,669,916 of NC_090258.1, forward strand.
CTGAATCTCATCTGCCGGGCTCAAGCCGTTCATCACAAGCAATTTCCCAAGGCAAGTAACTCATACTTTGTCTAGCGACAAGAGTAGTTCCCCTTCTTTTCACTCAGTTCCTTCGACAACAGACTGCAATCCGACGGTCAGTTTTCAACAATATTTCATTTAATAAACAGATCACACGCAACCAAATGCACACATCTCATCAATTTAAACAACATAAAGGGGTTTCATACACTATTTTCCCCAGAAAACTGAACTTCATACAGTTTTTAACGTTGGAACACGGGTGCAAAAGTTCGTCTGCTAGTCCCATTTGACGAAAAAACATTATCCTTAGCGATACCAAAACATATACAGAACACACAATATCTGCCTTTGCCGCCACAGCAGAATAACAGCATATCTGTGTACTTGATTTTAGCCCAAAATAGGAAAACTGACAAGAAGTGTTAACAGAATGGAATGATTTGCACGGAACTATACAACCGCGCATTAATCGATCGCCTGCGCAGGTTGACTGGTTGAGAGAATAGGATTCGATCAAACTTTCGCAAAAAAACTCCTCTTTTCTTTGAATAACTGAAGAAAGGAGGAATAAAGAGGTTACACACCTCGTCTCAGTGATTATAAAAAATAATGGTCTCAGTTCGCGGTCATGAAAAAGCTCGCTAAAGCTCGCATTTTTCATGATCCGCTAACTTCGACCATTATTTTTAATAATCACTGAGACTCGGCGTGTAACCTCTACATAGCTACCCTTTGCCTGGTATGCGGGCGTTAATAGCATCGAGTTATATATAGTTTGTGTACAACTCGGTGGTTAATAGCGTGGGGGAGGCAGAGGACGAGGGAGGGTTGGAGGGAGGGAAGAAGGATGGGTGGTTTGGTCGAGGGTTGGGTTGGGTTGAGGGATGGCGATTGTGGTGTTTGATGATGGGGTGGTTGCTGGGGTGAGTTGAGGGATGAGGAGGAGGATGGCTGTGATGTTTAATAATTGTTAGAGGATCTTCTAGTAGCAGTGTTTAAATGTCGAAGCAGCTTTTCCCAGTTTTACCTAAGAGACCGACTGTATATTGTGTTATTGTATTTGTCAGACTTGATTGTACCAAGTCCCTACACATGTTGTAGTGCGCTTAGAGCCAAAAAAAAATTTTTGTAAGGGATAGGCGCAATATAAATACACTTTATTATTATTATTATTAATAATTGTGTGGTGGATGGGGTGGGGAATATATGTAGGTTGTGGTGTGTGATAAGGCGTGGGGGTGGGGGATGTGGAGGATGGTGGTTGTGGTGTTTGATGAGGGGGTGATGGGTGGCGTGCACGTGGGGGAGGGCATTCCGAGATTTTTAGTCTTGCCATAGAGTCCTCTTTGAACATATCGAGCTATCCGCGCGAGCCAGTAAGGCTCAGACATGAAGGAAGGCGCCGGAATGGTTTGGTGACATTGGGGGGGGGGGGGGGGGGGGGGCGTGTTGAAGGGTGGTGGTGGTGGTGGTCGGGTGGTGAAAGGGGATGTGATGATTTAAAAAGGGGGGGAGGGTTAGGGGGTTGATGTGATGGCATACCGAGTTTTCGAGCCTATAGTTATTTTTTTTTGTTTTTTTTTTGTGCTTAACGCCCAGCCGACTACAAAGGGCCATATCAGGGCGGTGCTGCTTTGACATATAACATGCGCCACACACAAGACAGATGTTGCAGCACAGGCTTCATGTCTCACCCAGTCACATTATTCTGACACCGGACCAACCAGTCCTAGCACTAACCCCATAATGCCAGACGCCAGGCGGAGCAGCCACTAGATTGCCAATTTTAAAGTCTTAGGTATGACCCGGCCGGGGTTCGAACCCACGACCTCCCGATCACGGGGCGGACGCCTTACCACTAGGCCAACCGTGCCGGTATATATAGTTATATTAACTGTATCGGTTTATTCGCGCGACCGAGTAAGCATCAGACGATGGGGGTGGGGTAGAGGAAGGGGTTTACATGCATAGAGTTTCTAGGTAAATAAGTCCTCTCAAACTAGATCAGGCTAGCCGCGCGAGTGAAGACAACTTGGGGGAGGTGATATGGTGCGTTCCATTTCGATGTAGTAGGTGTAAATGTGTAGATCATTAGAAATCGTATCAGTTAACTTTGATATTTATATTCGAATTGGCATTGTGTACACAATTGTTTATTTGTGTCAAGATTTTGTGTGGCGCTTCGAAACAGTTGCTATTTAAGGATTGTGCACCATAGAAGTATCCTCATTATTATTATCATTATTATTAGTAGTATTATCAATATTATTATTTTGCGTTTGATAAATTGAGGTCAGTTTTCCAGCCCGATGTTTTTTTCTCCTGTTCTGCAGCCTCCTTTCCTCGATTTTTATATTTAGTCAAGTTTTGACTAAATATTTTAACATCGAGGGGGAATCGAAACGAGGGTCGTGGTGTATGTGCGTGTGTGTGTGTGTGTGTGTGTGTCTGTGTGTGTGTGTGTGTGTAGAGCGATTCAGACTAAACTACTGGACCGATCTTTATGAAATTTGACATGAGAGTTCCTGGGTATGATATCCCCATACGTTTTTTTCATTTTTTTGATAAATGTCTTTGATGACGTCATATCCGGCTTTTCGTGAAAGTTGAGGCGGCACTGTCACGCCCTCATTTTTCAACCAAATTGGTTGAAATTTTGGTCAAGTAATCTTCGACGAAGCCCGGACTTCGGTATTGCATTTCAGCTTGGTGTCTTAAAAATAAATTAATGACTTTGGTCATTAAAAATCTGAAAATTGTAAAAAAAAAAAATAATTTATAAAACGATCCAAATTTACGTTTATCTTATTCTCCATCATTTGCTGATTCCAAAAACATATAAATATGTTATATTCGGATTAAAAACAAGCTCTGAAAATTAAATATATAAAAATTATTATCAAAATTAAATTGTCCAAATCAATTTAAAAACACTTTCATCTTATTCCTTGTCGGTTCCTGATTCCAAAAACATATAGATATGATATGTTTGGATTAAAAACACGCTCAGAAAGTTAAAACAAAGAGAGGTACAGAAAAGCGTGCTATCCTTCTTAGCGCAGCTACTACCCCGCTCTTCTTGTCAATTTCACTGCCTTTGCCATGAGCGGTGGACTGACGATGCTACGAGTATACGGTCTTGCTGAAAAATGGCTTTGCGTTCAGTTTCATTCTGTGAGTTCGAGAGCTACTTGACTAAATATTGTATTTTCGCCTTACGCGACTTGTTTATTTCTGTCCAGCATCACCACCCGTCACCACTTGCTGACTGCCTGCCAACTTAGTTTAAGTTTTCTTCCTTGAAACTTAAAAACCGATTTTTTTTTCTTCTATTTGCTTCTTTATATTTAGTCAAGTTTTGACTAAATATGTTAACATCGAGGGGGAATCGAAACGAGGGTCGTGGTGTATGTGCGTGTGTCTGTGTGTGTGTGTGTGTGTGTGTGTGTGTGTGTGTGTAGAGCGATTCAGACTAAACTACTGGGCCGATCTTTATGAAATTTGACATGAGAGTTCCTGGGTATGAAATCCCCAGACGTTTTTTTCATTTTTTTGATAAATGTCTTTGATGACGTCATATCCGGCTTTTCGTGAAAGTTGAGGCGGCACTGTCACGCCCTCATTTATCAACCAAATTGGTTGAAATTTTGGTCAAGTAATCTTCGACAAAGCCCGGACTTCGGTATTGCATTTCAGCTTGGTGGCTTAAAAATTAATTAATGACTTTGGTCATTAAAAATCTGAAAATTGTAAAAAAAAATAAAAATTTATAAAACGATTTAAATTTACGTTTATCTTATTCTCCATCATTTGCTGATTCCAAAAACATATAAATATGTTATATTCGGATTAAAAACAAGCTCTGAAAATTAAATATATAAAAATTATTATCAAAATCAAATTGTCCAAATGAATTTAAAAACACTTTCATCTTATTCCTTGTCGGTTCCTGATTCCAAAAACATATAGATATGATATGTTTCGATTAAAAATACGCTCAGAAAGTTAAAACAAAGAGAGGTACAGAAAAGCGTGCTATCCTTCTTAGCGCAACTACTACCCCGCTACGAGTATACGGTCTTGCTGAAAAATGGCGTTGCGTTCAGTTTCATTCTGTGAGTTCGACAGCTACTTGACTAAATATTGTATTTTCGCTTTACGCGACTTGTTTTCTTCTTCTCCTTCTTCTTCTTCTGCTTCTTTGTGACTCGGAGATTCAGTCACATATAGACAAGATTAAGACATGCTCGCGTGGACCCTTATACGTACAATTCTCTCTCGTGCGCGCGTTCGTGCGTGCATGTGCGCATGTACGTGCGTGCGTGCGCGCGCGTGTTTGTGCGTGTGAGAGAGAGAGAGAGAGATAGACAAACACACACGCGCGCGCGCGTACACACACCCACACTTTCTTTCTCTGTCTTTCTCTCTCTCTCGACTTCTCTGTCACAATTTTTCTCGCTCTCTATCGGCCCTCCCCTTCCACCCCCCCTCTCCCCACATTTTTGTCTCTCTATTTTCCCTTATTTGGGGTGGTGGGTGACCCCCCGCGGGTTAGGGGGAAGAATTTACCCGGTGCTCCCCGGCATGTCGTAAGAGGCGACTAACGGATTCTGTTTCTCCTTTTATCCTTGTTAAGTGTTTCTTGTATTGAATATAGTCAATTTTTGTAAAGATTTTAATCAAGTAGTATGTATATAAGAAATGTTAAGTCCTTTGTACTGGAAACTTGCATTCTCCCAGTAAGGTAATATATTGTACTACGTTGCAAGCCCCTGGAGAAAATTTTTGGTTAGTGCTTTTGTGAACAAGAAACAATTGACAAGTGGCTCTATCCCATCTCCCCCCTTTCCCCGTCGCGATATAACCTTCGTGGTTGAAAACGACGTTAAACACCAAATAAAGAAAGACATTTTTTTCTCTCTATTTCCCTTATTTGGGGTGGTGGGTGGTGAAGCGCTTTTTCCATTCCTTCTGATTTTTTCCCCATCGCCTTTCTTTCCAGAGCAGTGTCAGTATGCTACAACTAAGGGGGCTACTTAATTGCTTTTCAGTAGAAAGGGGGCAGTAAATGTTCCTTTTTTGTTTCTTTTATCCATAACCTTTTTTGAATCAGCTTCACTTTCATTGCTAGCATTTTCTTCTCCGTCTTCCCTGCAATGCTGTTCTTCAAAACGCAGTCTTTTTTTCTGCATCTTTTTCTTACAGTTTTTTTAATGTTCAGAATCGTCCTTTCCTTAATTTTTTCTCAAATTCTTCTCTGCTTTAATGTCTTTTCGGAACATTTATTCGTCCGCTTCAATGTGTTTTCCCGTGTTCCCATATTTTCTTTGTTTTATTTTTCCATGTTCTTCCCTGCTTCAGGTTTTGTTGTTGTTGGCTCACGTAAGTGTAGCCTATGCGATGTCTGTCTGTGCGTGCGTGCGTGCGTATGTATGTATGTATGTATGTATGTCTGTGGTAGAAACTTTAACATTTGAAGACGTCACATTATGGCGTAAGAGGTTTAGACGTCACGCGAAGGAATTACTGAAAGTCTCGGTCATTGTTATTTTGTGCGGGCCGAGACTAGTTGGCAGTCGTGTCCCTGTAAGTAGGCTTGCAGACAAACAGATCTAGATCTAGTGTCTCGCTTTCTTGCACAGTGTCACCTATGCTTACTGTGTGTGTGTGTGTGTGTGTGTGTGTGTGTGTGTGTGTGTGTGTGTGTGTGTGTGTGTGTGTGTGTGTGTGTGTGTGTGTGTGTGTGTGTGTGTGTGTGTGTGTGTGTGTGTGTGTGTGTGTGACGGAGTGATTGAGTTTGTGTTACTGTTTGTCGATTTCTTACGTGAGCCTTGAAGGCTTCGCCTCTTGTTTTCTTCATATTTTCTCCCCTGCTTCGATGCTTTTCCTATGCTCTTGTCTGCTGTCATACGTTGTCTGCGTTCTTCTCTTCCTTATTTATTGTTTTCTTTTTATGTTCTACCTTGTCTCTAGATGTTCCCCTATTTTTTCCTGCAAAAGGTTTTCCCGTGATCTTTCGTGGTTCACCACCCCCCCCCCCCCCCCTGCCCCCACACCTGTCCCTGCTTCAAGCTTTTCCTAAATTGTTCCCTGCTTTAAGTTTGGCAAATACCTCGCCCGTGCCTCAAGTTTGTTCAATACGATGATAGTCCTCATCGTTCTTTGGGGGCGATTTGTTTGATCTTCCAGGTAAAATTATTAGCAGACCTGCTAGTGCCTTATCCCCGTTTGTGTGTACACACAAGCACAAGACCTCGTGCGCACAGAAAATATCATGTAATCCATGTCGGAGTTTGGTGGGTTATAGAAACAAAAATACCAAGCATGCACACCCTGAAAGCGGCGTATGTCTGTTTAAATGGCAGGGTAAAAACGGTCATACACGTAAAATCCCACTCGTGTGAAAAAAACACGAGTGTTAGTGGGAGTTTAAGCCTATGAACGCATAAGAAGAAGAAGAAGTTCTTTGGTGCATTTTGCTGTTTCAAACTGCTTTCTTCATACCTACTTGGCAGTGTGGGCGGAACTAGTGTCAACCCGCCGAATTAATTCAGCAGAAATGAAATCCGTTTTGCACGGGAAGCAGCCATTCCGTTACTTTTTGCGATGCTTTCATCTCATGTAAAGACATAGACAGATCAATGCTCCTTGGTGGATGGGAACTCGAGCACGACAGCCAAACCTTCTTTGCTGCGGCCCCTTTTATTTATTTATCATCTTTTTACATTTAGTCAAGTTTTTTTTAAACGATCCAAAAACAATTGAATCTTATTCTTCGTCATTTTCTGATTCCAAAAACATATACAGATGTTATATTTGGATTACAAACAAGCTCTGAAAATGACAAATATGAAAATTATGATTAAAATTAATTGTCCGAAATCGATTTAGAAACAATTTCATCTTATTCCTTGTCGGTCCCTGATTCCCAAAACATATAGATATGATATGTTTGGATTAAAAACAAACTCAGTACGCTAAAAAGAGTAGAGATACAGAAAAGCGTGTTATCCTACTCATCGCGACCATTACCGCACTATTCTGGCTTGTCGATTTCACTGCCTTTGCCACGAGCGGTGGACTGACGAAACTACGAGTATGCGGTCTTGGTGAAAAAATGCAGTACGTTCAGTTTGATTCTGTGAGTTCGACAGCTTGACTAAATGTTGTTATTTCGCCTTACGCGACTTGTTTATTCTCTCTAAATCATCTAAAGTCGGGGTAATACCCGGGACGATGCCCCCAATGGTTTAACCGTGTGGGCGTTAAACAACATGTATCATCAATGGTGGCTTACGAGATTGTTTTCAAGAGGGGGGGGGGGGGGGCTAAGGTAAAGGTAATCTCATCACCATGTTTAGTCGTAGGGGAAAGACGTGTTAGGCAAAAAAAAATTAATAGTCTGTTACAGTAACATAGGCACAAAAAAATAGGGTCGGTAGGTCGGTATTTTTTTTCCCACAAAAAATATATTTTTAAGTTATTTTGCCAAAAAAACAAGACTTTTTTATTCCAGCGAAGCTGGAGGTATCCCACGAACGCTATACTGTAATCGACTTGAGAAATGTTCACACCGATAATACATGATAAAGAAGGATTCGTTGTGCCCGATTATGGGCTACAGTTGGAGATGGAAGTTCACCAAAAATTGGGACCATACTAACAAAAATACGGTGGGTAAAATTGGCGCCCCCATTTTTTCAGCAAACGCCACCCAAGGCCGCTTTGCTTCAAAATCTGCCGTGCACAAACCGTTCATCACAAACAAATTCCCAAGGCAAGTAACTCATACTCTAGCGACAAGAGTAGTTCCCCTTCTTTTAACGCAGTTTCTTCGACAACACTGACTGCGATCCGACGGTCAGTTTTCAACAATATTTCATTTTATAAACAGATCACACGCAACCAAATGCACACATCTCATCAATTTAAACAACATAAAGCGGTTTCATACACTATTTTCCCCAGAAAACTGAACTTCATACAATAATTAACGTTGGAACACGGGTGCAAAAGTTCGTCTGCTAGTCCCATTTGGCGAAAGAACAATATCATAAGCGATACTAGAACACGTATGTGTGTGTGTCTCTCTCTCTGTCTGTTTGTGGCTGTCTTTCGGTCTGTCTGTCTGTCTCACTCTCTCATTCTCTCTCATATTCTCTCTCTCTCTCTCTCTCTCTCTCTCTCTTTCTCCCTCTCCCTCTCTCTCTCTCTCTCTCTCTCTCTCTCTCTCTCTCTCTCTCTCTCTCTCTCTCTCTCTCTCAGCCTTTTTTTCCTTTTCAACATAAGGAGAGAGGAAGAGAGTGCGCTGTTGTGTTGGCAGCTGTTTGGGTCTGTGTGCGTAAGTGTGTGTGTGTGTGTGTGTGTGTGTGTGTGTGTGTGTGCGTGTTTTGTGTGTGTGTGTGTGGATGTGTGGGTGTGAGTGTGTTTGCGTGTGTGAGTGTGTGTGGTTGTGTGCGTGTATGTGTGCGTGTGTGTGTGTGTGTGTGTGTGCGTGAGAGAGATAGCGAGAGAGAGAAAGAGGTAATGATAGAAAGAGAGAAGATACTAAGACAGAGACAGAGACAGAGAGACAGAGAGAGAGAGAGAGAGAGAGAGAGAGAGAGAGAGAGAGAGAGAGAGAGACGGACGATTGATCTTTCGCTGGGGGTATGCAGTGCCTTGGCAATGCACATCTACATAATTTTTTTTTTTCCTCCAAATGCCAAAAAAGGTCTAGGGTCGCGCGAAAAAATAGGGTCGGTCGGGATACCGTAAACAGACTATTTTGTTTTGTTTTTGGCCTTAGAGATCTAAACTACTCTCGGGCCAGCTTTAAGAGGGCGGTGCCCACTCCTCTCCCTCGTTGCCTTCGCCTTCCCCGGCCTTGAATAGGATCAGGGCTGAGGTGCACAAGAAAGGTACCAACCGGGTGGGAGCCAGCCGTGGTTAAAGTTGAGATTTGTTGTGCATGATTTCAACGAATCAGACCCCGCGGTTTGTTCTCTCCCGTTTGGGCGGCACCCACTTTTGGTTCTTGCACCTCGGTCCTGGTACCCAATTTTAGCTGGGCGGACTGGAGAGCGCACGGTATTTGTATTCGCCCTCAGTGGGGCAACCGTTCGACGCTCCCTCGACTTCTCGGTAGCAAAAATCGCATGGAAATCGTCTGAAGTCGTGCATGTAAACAGCAGAGTACCGTCCAAACGATCAACTGCAAGCTGACCGTGCTTTGGTCAGCTTGGACAATCCTTCGTCAGACCAACAGGAAGCGCTTTTAATGTCGGGTCAGAGACACGTCAAAAGCTCTGTACCGTTAGGAAGTGCCAGTCATTCTTCTTCTTCGGCGTTCCAGGATTTTTGGCCTCAGGTCAGACTTCAAGTTTTGTAGCTTGAATAAAGCTAGTGGTCAGGATCAGGGAGTCTTTGGTGCCCCAGAGTTGCTCCTGCAGTGTGGCACCTTGGGGCCAGTGATCTGTTCTGGCTTCCTGGTGGAGCGGGCAGGTCTGCAGGATGTGCTCCGGGGTCTGTAGGCCTGTTTCGCACGGGCAGTTCGGTGTGTGCGACAGACCAAGGCGGTGCATGTGGGCACGCAGTCGACAGTGTCCAGTCCGTAGGCGGAAGAGGATGGTCTGCTGATGGCGCTGTAAGTTGGGCATCTGATCATCAGATGGCAGGCTGTGTTGGGCTTTCCAGGTGGTTTGGTAGTGTCTTTTCACCAGCCAGTCATTCAAATCTGCGGGACAAGGGACCTCAACAAGAATATCGTCTGTGTTTTCACAGGAAGTTGGGCCACCTTTGGAGTCAGAGACCAGTACTAATGACCAACTATTCAAACTGTTCTTGCTGCCGAGTTATCTTGCGTGGAAACCTTATTATTTCACGGTAAATACTTTTCGCTGGCTAAGAGGTTGCTTAATCGGATAAATCGTGCTCGTAAATGAGCATGCAATTATGTGCACATTTTTCACCGAGGAGCGAGAGAGGGGGGGGGTAACATTTCTGATTTCCAAAGAGAGTATTTTCCTTTTCAGCTTTGCGGACTTGGTAAGCTAGTAAATGAACCATGTCTATATCTATGTCCATGTCTATATTTATGTCACTCTCTCTCTCTCTATGTATATATACATGTCTATGTCTAACAAATATGTTAAAGCCGTTGACCACAGTCACCCCCGTTGAACTGTCCAAGGGAAGTTCTCTCCCTTGGCTCAAGACTTTGTCAACTAACTCAATATCGGCGTTAAGTGAACGACTAGTTTGCTGCCTTCTTCCACACAGCATCCAGCACTCAGCAAGTTGTGTGTGTGATTTAATTATATAGTATACCGAAACATGCTCAGCCTGGTGGTGACTTGACAAGTAATTTTCCAATCTTGTTATGGCCTAAGTCACCGAAACGAACTTCATTTTTGAAACTTTTCGTCATTTCCTCGGGAGATTTGCACTTTATTCTCATGATGATGACAAACTTTGTTTCGTTTTGATGTCAAATTTTCATTTTGAAAGACAGGGTCAAGAAGAGACGTCTTGGTTTATCAAGTAGCCTAGTTGTACGTAAGTCATAAAAACCCGGTTAGTGACCTACACTAGCTTTACAAAATTGATTTCTTTACAAGTTTTTCACTTATTTCTTCCCCACAGCTAAACATGTCCAAGAGATCTCGATAACTTTAGATGGCTCAAAACTCGTTTCGGACATGTTGTTTCCGTAAAGGTCTAGGTGATCCCATTTCTCCTCAAAGGAGTCTGGTATTCTGCCTGACCACAATAAAAGACAAGAAAAATGTTCATTCAAAATGAACAGCGTCGATGCAATGTCCACCAAAGATTTATTTCGGGAAGTGTTAAAGGTTAGGGTCAAAAGTTAATGAATTGCATGTTGTCCTGGATATATAAACTGTTTATTTCAGTCAATGCTTGATTCATAAGTACATTTTTCAGCATGGTGCATCTACAGGAGGGTGCTCCAACAATGATGCATAGTGCCAACATTTAGCGCAAACTTTTCACAACAGTGCATTATTACCACAAAGCGCATACAGCGATTATATAGTAGCAAGTTGCACTAAACATTTGAACAAAATGCATTTTGTTTAAATGTTAACAGCACAGCACCAAATTTTGCATAAGTGCACAACAGCACTGACCATTTCACTAAAGTGCATAACAGCTGTGACAATTTTACAAAAGTGCATTGACCATTTCAGGCAGATGGCTAACATGCAGATTTCGCTTTTGTCTGTCTTTCTTTGAAAAGTAGGCATGTTCAAGATCGATGAAGTCATGAGCAATTGGGTTAGATGACAGAAAAGATTCAAAAACGTCAGATTCAGTTAGATGACAGAAAAGATTCAAAAACGTCAGATTCAGTGTTTTGGCCACTGTTGAACAGGAACATTCTCTCCTGTTCAACAAATGTGGGTTCAATTCAAAAGCAACATTGTCACAGATAGGCTAGTGTTACATTTCTGTAAAGTTTCAAAAACATCTTCCATGTTTTGGTTACTGTTGAACAGAGGCATATTTTCCTGTTCAAAAAAGTCTGACACAAATTGTCGTAGTTGTGGGTTAAGGTTCGATCTATACTGTCCTTCAAACGAGTCGTAGAACCGTCATTGTCACATATAGTGTTACATTTCTGTTTTACATTCAAACGAGTCGTAGAAGTAGTAGTACATTTGCGTTTGGTTGTTTTTTCTTTTAGATTCCTGTCACTCATACTAGCAGTATTGATTGAGGTACATAACTCTGTTGATGTACAGGGATGACTTGTTTGTAATGAATCCTTGTTTCCTCCACATTGAGTTTGCATTGCAGTTGGACAGAAATGAACAGGTGTTAATTGATAAACACATTGATAATGGCTTTTGACAAAATCAATCAATTCTGCAAAGGAATTAACTTGATGACATCAAAACTGCAGCGCCATTTGAAGAATGGTTACCATTTCTGTTTCTTTGATGGGAATCAAACAAATAAAAACATTGACTATCCAAGTTACCATGAATGGCAATAGTTGACTCCTGAAAAGTAGCAAGGATATAATTTGAGACGATAAACGCCTGATGCAATCCCTCCTCAAGGTCAGTCAACTCAAAACCTTCATCATTCGCAACATCAGTAGGCAACACAGCGGGATTCGTATGTCCAGAAATCATGTCGAAAAAATATTACATTTCAAAAGCATGTCCAACCACAGTTGTTGGCAAGTGTTCGTGTCCGAAGTAGCCTTCAGTGTGTGTATATGTATTCATGTGACAGAGAACGTGACCTCATTGTTCAATCCTCTCTCTCTCTTCTTTCTCATTCGAACGCACACACGCAAGAACGTAGCCTACGCACGCATGCACGCGCACGCACACACACACACACCCCGCTGACGCACACGGCAAACCACGCACACACACACTGAGTGTCGGCAAGCATCTCTTTTTGTTTTCTTTACCTTTGTTTATTGTGTTTTCGATATTTGTGTTTATTTTTTGCTTGACTTATCTGTTTTATTTTAATGTTTGCTATCCACATCGTGTGATAAATGTTTCTTCTCAGTCTCCGAGTCAGTTTAGTTTCTGCACGCCGCTTTGGTACTCCTTGTTTTTCTAACTGGTGTATTGTGCGCGACTGATTTGCGGATTTATTTTTATTCCTTTCATATGCAGTTGAAGTGTTGTGGGTGTTATTGTCTGTATATGCTATGTTGCGTCTGTGTATGCCTACAAGAATTTTGGGTGTAATGTGCCTGTGGTCTGCTCGCAGTCGAGCACAGAAAACATGGCGGCGCCCTGTGGCAAATTCCTGGAAAGTCTTCCCGACCGCAGATACCAGCGTCGTCCGCGACGCTGGAAACAGTTAAAGCCGACTCATCTATCTTCTGTAGTTCCAAGGGAAAGCACTGGCAGTTCAGAGATTATCTTGTCGATTTATAAGGTCCAGTCGTTCCGAGTCCACATACTACTACAGAGGGTTCAGGGAATTTCTTCACAGCGTTAATGCATTCCAGAGTGTCCTATCATTGTCCAGCTTTTCGCCATGGTGTCCAGTTCGCCGAAATTTAATTATCTACATGCACGAATCGGTCAGTAACCTTTGTTAAGCGGGTTGAACGTCTTAATTTACAAACAGGTCCTCTCGCATCCTTCACGACCCTGGCATTGTCAAGAGTTCTTCGTTGACATAAGCTTCACTTTTAACTGCGCCGGAGACTGAACTTTTGGACTTCATTCGTTCACAAAGATTCGGTTGGCAAATTATGCATGCTTCTCCTTGTCAGTGGCGCCTTCTGTCTGTCAACAGAAAACAGAAAATACGGTAGATTCAGGGAATTATGCTGACCCGTGTAATGTGTTTTTCGTGTCTTGGAATGTCCTTTTTGAAAGACAGTTAGAATCGCCCAATAATATGCTTGCAACGATTTTAGCTGACGTAGGAAACATCTTTCCAACATTTTCTAGACGTGAACTTGGATGTGACGTCGACGGTTTCTCGGTTTATTTGCGATGTAATTGGATTCATGGAGTTTGCTCAGAGATTGTATGAGTTTCTAAATCACCATTCATTTGCAAACATTGCACTACGAGATCCCCGATATTCAATTGCACATGCATGAATCGGTCAGTAACCTTCCGTTAAGCGAGTTAGTTGCTATCTGAATTTCCAAACAGCCAATCCACAATACGCTCCCCTCGTATCCTCCACGACCCTGGCATTGTCAAGAGTTCAGCGTCAGTATAATTATAGACTGACATTTTAACAGCCACGCAGATTGAAACTTTTGGACTTCACTTGTTCGCAAATAATCAGTGGCCAGTATACTCGTACTTCTTTGTATGCTTGTTGATTTGTGCTAGTTTATTCTATAATGAATCTGTAAAGCGCCTGGAGCCAATTGATGGGACTCGCGCTATAGAAAAGTTATTTATTATTATTATTATTATTTAAGACTCTACAACTATACCCATGAGAGGCACATTTCGGGCTGAATCTTTACGAACAAATAAATTACAGAAGTAACTTTCTGTAGCAATCTAGAGTGCAGTCTATACCCACGGAGAACTCTTGTAAATGCCAAGGTTGTGGATGGTGAAGAAGGAGCTTGTGTGAGGGATTGGCTGTTTGTGAATTAAGACGTCAACTAGCTAAACGGAAGGCTTCTGACCAATTCATGCATGCACAATTACATTTCAAGGACCAGTACTTCCACAATTCAGAGAATATTTCAGCAAAGGTCCCCGGACCCGTTGCAAAGAGACATAGAAATGATCACATACAAGTTAATAGCGGGAAAACGTTAGCAGATTAGCTTTAAAACAGTGTAAACCTTTCATGGTAGACGATGAAATGACTGAATGTCTTTCACAAAACATATCTCTCCTCCGAAAGCGGGGTATGGCTGCCTAAATGGCGGGGTAAAAACGGTCATACACGTACAATTCCACTCGTGCAAAAACACGAGTGTACGAGGGAGTTTCAGCCCACGAACTCAGAAGAAGAAGAACAAAAGATATCTCATTGGAAATCCATGCATTCTACACTGCCCACCCCATCCCACCCTGAATAACTGTACATATTTTAATGGTTGATGGTGTGTGTGTGCTAGTGACTTTAAGTCTCCGTGTGTGTGAACGAGTGTATGTGCGCCTTGAGTCGCCTGTTGGTGAGATATGTGCGCGTTATAAATATTCGTATTATTATTATTATTATTATGCTGGCAGGACTTTGACAAAGCAGCTCTAAAAACACACCATGTATGTCGGCAAAGTCCCTGAAACTACCGTATTTGTGACCCTCCACCACGAAATGAGTCGCATGTCACCTGGCGTACAGTCCACATTTAATCGATTCAGAAACTAAACCTGTGGAGTGTATTTGTCCATCCAAGTACGGAAAGACCACCATATAAACCTAGAAAGAGAACAAACTTGAATTGGTTCCGAATATGCAAATTAAGTTGAAGGCATATCAAAAACCAACAACCAGGCTTTATCGCTGACCACAGGAATGAAAAATAGCAGTCAGATTGGTAACATGTGTGAAATATCAACTTTGGTTATAGGTAAGTCTTCAAAAGTATCACTAGCCATGGGATCTGTATTGTAACCTCATGTGATTTTTGTTTTGTTTTTTTGTTCAACAGGTCCAGGGAACTTACTTGCAGATTTAATGTGTTCAAGAGAACAATCCTCTACCAGCATTATACCACAAGATCGGGAAACCCCGAAGTTCTCTTCTGCACGAACAAATCGGCCTGTAAACTTTAGTTTGGGGGAGTTGATGTCTTTCCAAACATCAAGTCAATTACTGAATTTACCTTTTTCTAACTCATCCCACACGATCTTGGCATTACTAAGCGTTCTGTGTGTGTGTCAGGCTGGACTTTTAATTTGTTCGATAATTACTTTGGATTTCATTTACTCTTCAAGATACAGAGTCAAACTCTCTCACGCCGAGTTTAGTCGTCTGCCTGCCCGCGATGAAAGAAGAGTACCGTCGACTCAGGGACTTTACTCACATTTGTTAAGCTTTAAGGCTCAGCTTTAAATATCCTTCCTATCTCATAACGTATTTGTTAGATAGGCAGTTACTGTCGTAATTAGATTTTTGTTAGAAGATCGACGGGCGCTGTGGCGGGGTGGTAAGACGTCGGCCTCTTAATCGGAAGGTCGAGGGTTCGAATCCCGGCCGCGGCCGCCTGGTGGGTTAAGTGTGGAGATTTTTCCGATCTCCCAGGTCAACTTATGTGCAGACCTGCTAGTGGCTTATCCCCCTTCGTGTGTACATGCAAGCACAAGACCAAGTGCGCACGGAAAAGATCCTGTAATCCATGTCAGAGTTCGGTGGGTTATAGAAACACGAAAATACCCAGCATGTTTCCTCCGAAAGCGGCGTATGGCTGACTTAATGGCGGGGTAAAAACGGTCATACACGTAAAATTCCACTCGTGCAAAAACACGAGTGTACGTGGGAGTTTCAGCCTACGAACGCAGAAGAAGAAAAAGAAGTTAGAAGATCGTGGATCAATTGTCTTATGGGTAGGTCTAATGTCTGTCTGCAATGGAATCTGAAAAAAATGACACTTTCTTTCTTTCTGTTTCAATCAGCTTTTGATCACGAGGTCGATTTTCCCGAGTGCCGTTACATTCGGTCGAAGACCTTCGGGTTTGGGTTAGGTAGGTCATGTCTTCCCAAACAGCCAGTCACGTACACGTTCCTTCCCTACGTTTAGAATCGCCAAGACATGTGCGCGGGCATGAGTTGTACTTTAAACACTTTCGCAGAGTGAAAGCTGCCTTCTTCGCGTGAAGAACATCTTGAAAGTCATCACAGATTTGTCCAGGCGTTTGCTTGCGATACGAACGTTTTTCCACGTGGTCAAGACACTCAAAATCTACATGGGCTATGAGCATTTTTCCACATTGTCAAGACACCGAAAATCGACTTGAGAAATGTGACCCTCCACCACGAAATGAGTCGCATGTCACCTCGCGCGGTTCTGCGCTAGGCATAATATAAGTCCGGGGGGTGTCTAGTAACAGTGTGAGGGTCACCATAGTCACAGGCTTATAACTCGAAAAGTGTTCACTCTTTTCCAAAACGGTTTTCACCACTGGATAGAGAATTAAAAAAATCTCTTTAAGAAAATGTAAACATATCAAAATCATGAAAAGGTGACATGCGACTCATTCCGTGGTGGAGGGTCACAAATGAGCATTCTTCTACTGGGGCCAGACACCCAAAATACACATGGGATAATTATGAGCATCCTTTCGCTTGGTCACATACTGAAGTTCAACAGCCTAATGTCTTTCTGTACCGCAACACGGTGGCCTAGTGGTAAGGCGTCCGCCCAGTGAGCGGGAGGTCGTGGGTTCGAACCCCGGCCGGTTCATACCTAAAACTTTAAAATTGGCAATCTAGTGGCTGCTCCGCCTGGCGTGTGGCATTATGGGGTTAGTGCTAGCACTGGTTGGTCCGGTGTCAGAATAATGTGACTGGGTGAGACATGAAGCCTGTGCTGCGACTTCTGTCTTGTGTGTGGCGCACGTTAAATGTCAAAGCAGCACCGCCCTGATATCACCCTTCGTTGTGGACTGGGCGTTAAGCAAACAAACAAACAAACAAACAAACAAACAAACAAATGTATTTCTGTCCAGAGTGGTGTGTGTGTGTCCGTGTGTGCATACGTGTGTGTGTGTGTGTGTGTGTGTGTGTGTGTGTGCTAATTCAGTTTCGTAAATAACAGCGTCAATCTATACAACGTTAGTCAAGAAATAAATTCCCACCATACGCTGAGAGCGCCGAGGCGGTTGGTGATTTTAGTATAAGCACGCAAGGAAGCACGCTTTTGTCCAATATAAAAGTCTTGATATATGTCTGGTTGTGCGCACTTTTGTTCACACAAGAAAGAAGGTATTAGAAACTTGCAGACTTTATGAAGGTCCAGTCAACAAAATGTCTCAAAGAATAGCTTCTCTGACAAGAACAAGTAAACTGAGAAATGAAACAAACTAAACGATTCGATTGCCGTGCTCCTGAGTGACTAGTTCTTTATCAGTTAAGGTATTAGAACACACCTGAAAGTACGCTGAAGTAGCCTCCCTTCCCGGATTTAGAACGCGTTTCGTGTCGTAACAGATTATCCACTTATTAGCCATATCTGTATGCAAAATAATGAAATAAACATTAGGAAATGGCAGAAATTTACAACTATCGACATTTTCTATCAGTACAATAAAAAAACAATCGTTAGAACTTGCATTTACGACATGTCGTGCGTGAGAACGTGTCAGTAAACAAGCACTTCTTGCCTGGCTGAAGAACCCTACGAGTCAATCTAAAACAGACGACAAGTAATGGAAAGCAGTCTGCGGATACACACATCAAACTGCTGATGAAAAAGTGTGTTCATCCCTGCCCTGGATAAATGACATCGGACTGATGACAGCGTGGCAGCGTTCACGCGAAAATATTTTTTTCAGATTATCGCTTCTACATTTTATTGCACGTACTTGCCACTTGGGGACCAAATAAAGAAAGAAAGAAAGACTTGCCACTTGGGGCAGATCTGAATTTCACACTGGAAGATGACAAATCGGTCTTGTGAGTTGAGAACCACATGTTCTTTGCCGACAGAAATCACGATGGGACAAGATGCAGATTGTGTTGAAGAGATGTTTGCAGATTATCGCATCTAGATTTTATTGCTCAGATCAATGCACGTAGTTGGGGTAGATCTGAATTTCGCAATGGAATGACACATCGGTCTTGTGAGTTGAGAACCACATGTTCTTTGGCGGCAGAAATCACTATGGGACAAGATGAGGATTGTGTTGAGGAGGTTAATACTGACTGACTTTAGATGAAGAGTTTCTAGACCTGGTTTTTGTAGAGAGGCATCATGATGATATCCTGTTTGGTTTTTTTAACGTTCTTGGTGACAACGCGCCAGAATCGCACGAAGATCGAACTCTCGAAGAAAACAAGTTTATCTGTTGGGTGTTCTTTTTTGCTTCCCTATTTCTGTTCTGAAGTTTTTGATCATCTGATTACCTTGCCTTTCTATTTGGAAGATAATATGCACTCTTTTCTGAAGAATGGGTAGGGGGTAGGGGTAGTAAAAGGATCACAGTTCAAGATTTTGCGTGACAAGAGGTGCGTTTCTTTTAACTGTGATGAAGAGGGATAACTCAACTTGGTATCTAACATTATTTCTCAACACTGTAACCACTTTTGCACTTTTAATTCATTTTTTTCTGTCTTCCAAGCTTTAAATTAAGCTTATAAAATGAGTAAAAAAGTGGTTTTTTTTCTGAATTCACCAGTTAAATCACTATGTTGCATGTTCTATTTTGCTTCCCTATTTCTGTTCTTAAGTTTTGATCATCTGACTACCTCGCTTGTCTATTTGGAAGATAATATGCACTCTTTTCTGAAAAATGAGTAGGGGTGGGGGTAGTAAAAGCATCACAGTTCAAAATTTTGCGCGACAAGAGGTGTATTTCTTTTAAAATTGGTGAAGAGGGATAACTCAACTTGTTATTTAACACTATTTCTGAACACTGTAACCACTTTAACACTTATAATTTATGTTTGACTGTGTTCCATGCTTCAAATTGGGCTTCAAAAATGGATACACAAGGGTTTTTTTCCAAATTCACCTGTAAAATCACTATGTTTGATGTTCTATTTTGCTTCCCTATTTCTCTTCTTCAGTTTGTGATCATCCGATTGTTTTTTTGTTAACATATTCACAATACAATATCACAAATTTTTCAGTAGGGTTTGCGTGAAAAAATCTCATACCTATGCTCAAACTTCAGTCGTTATCTCAAAATTTTGCGCGACAAGCTCTATTCATTTTGTTTTTTCCTGATAAACCAAACATTGAACTAACAGAAAAAGTAACTTTTAAAACTGCCTAACCACTTTGAAATATGGCCTCAGGTGTGTACTCCAGCCTTAAGTATATATTATAAGTGTGTGTGTGTTTCTCTGTTTGCTTGTTTGTTTTTCTTGTCTTTTTGTTTCTGTCGTCCAAAACGTTCATTTCCGCATTTCATTGTGGACTTTTACTCCAATCAGATACCCTCAGTGCTTACAGAAACTGAAGTTTTCTTTAAACGACCAATCCATCTACGGCCTTAGCATTGTCAACGATTTTACATGGCCATATAAAAAGTACAGTAACTTATGACTGGTTCAGAAACTTTGTTCGTGGATTTCATGCGTTCTTGAAGTCAACTCCTGCAGTAAACCTCCCCCGAAATCGGCGTATGCTGTCTGAATGGCGGGGTAAAAACGGTCATACACGTAAAAATCCACTCGTGCTAAAAACATGAGTGAACGTGAGAGTCCAAGCCCATGAACGAAGAAGTAGAAGAAGTAAATCTGCTCCTGTGTCTGACCTAAGCTAAGAAAAGCTGGAGCACAGCAGTTTCCGGGGTTTTCAAGGGAGATTTAATGCTTTGCTTACGACCGGTCTCTCAAAGTCTTCTTCCTTATGTGCTCCTCGCAGCCCGCTCCTTGGCTTTGCACACAGGTTAAAACATGTTCCTAAGTGTGGCCAGAAATACACAGTCCTTGCACCATTAAGTTCAGTTCCCCGAGATTGCATTGTGAACTTATATATGTCGTGCTGAATTCAAGGAATTGCTAAATTCGCGTAATCGTTTTGCCGAAAACGCGTAAAGGCTCCTAAAATTTCACAATTTTGCGAAATCAACAGCCACGTTTTGGTTTTAAAGTTCTCAAATACCTTGGAAATCATCACACTTAAACAGCTAGATACTCGAATGAATAGATATCACAATAATCGATAAGTTATGGCAAAAAATGTAGTTTTCGTGCATTTCCGGAGTTATATGCTCGACAAAGACCAACATAGACGATAAAAACCATAATAGGGAGGTAAAGCAATGTTAATGCAATGTTTTGGGGACACAAAGAGTAAAAGACTGGCTGCCGCTTTTGCGAAATGGACACATTTTAGAAGCCTTTACGCATTTTCGGCAAAACGCTGCCGATTTCACGTAATGGGCACCGTTTTGCCGATTACGCGAAATGGGCAAATATATTGCCGATTCCGCGAATTCGGCAATTCCGTGAATTCGGCACGACATATACATATATACACTCCGATCCGGTCAATGCCCTTCAATTCAGGGAGTTAATGCTTTTTTCAAAGATTCATCCAGCTGCATACCCTCCTCGACCAGTTGCATGTAGTCAGGGTTTCTCTGCAACCACAGGAAGCACTTAAACACGGTCCATAAACCTTACCCGATAGATTTTCCCAAGAATATGTATGTTCCTATAGAAATGATGTTTTTCCAAAGAGCGAGTCAGTTCCACACCCAGCCACACACATTATATGTCGCCAGGATTCCCCCCTGACCGAGGGAAGTACTTAGTAACGTTTGAGAAACCTCGCCCGATAGAATTGCTGACAGATCCCGTACGTTCATAAAGAACCGATCAATGGCAGGCTGCCTCCTGGATGGCCGCTCTCAGAATTGCTGCGTGACCACAGGAAGTACTTATCAACGGTTCAGAAACTTTGCCCAACGATATGCTGACAGGTTTTCTACGTGACAGCGTGCAGTTCTTATGAACGGCTGAAAAACATTGCCCGATAGTTTGCTGACAAATTCCGTGCGTTCATTAACACGCCGTGGATCGTGTAACTCTGCATTTGCGCCACCGCAACTTTTTATCGCTTCACGCCGACGAAGAGGCAAGCTGCAAGGTAGGTCTCTCACAGAAAATGAAAATTTGTAGGACTTTCAGGCATCATCTAGATTCTTCATTAGTACATTTTAAAGAAATATATACTCAAGGTCTAAGGCACGTGCTTTTTTAGTCGAAATGTCAGGTTTCGGCAGTTCAGAAGTCCGATTTCTGCTGGAATTGTAGTAAAAATTGCACGATTTGTCTCTTCCTTCGTAACTTCAACGAAACAGCACTAGTTGATGCATTCCCGTGATGATATCCTGTGAGCTAAACATGTCCTTTGTATTCTTGATGAATGATGTTGCACAATTTTGTCTTTGGGTGACGCACGCGGCAAAAGAAAACACAAACAATTAGACTTCATGTTATACGCCACCGATGCTTGGTGTAATTCGCCACCGCAATTTCACGTCTTGGATGTTATTCGCCACCGCAACTTGTCTAATGAATTGCATAATATGTTGAAGAGTTCAGTGATTCTGTCACTTCCAATTGAAAATATTGATTTGGAGTTGTTCAGTTCAGTGTATAGTTCAGCTTTTGTAGAACACGTTTCTGAGACGCACCTGGCGGCGTTTCACTCCCACATTCTTCGTCATTCTTCTTTCCCGAAAAACGTCACGTCTGTCAGAGGCGTTCTTTTCTCTTCCAGCGTCAAACTGATGAGTTTTTGTGTTGTCGCTGGTAATAGGAATGACTGAATTTTAGAATTATTTCACACACATAAACACCAACGAAGCTTAAGAATTTTAGAATTATGTGGTATTTGGCCCCACAATTTGGTTCCAATCCTGTGTGACATAAACATTGATTAAGATTGTGGAGTGTACTGCAACAAGCATATGCCTTTAAAAAAATAAAATGGAGGAGACAAAGAAATCAGACATCAGAAATGAAAATGATCATGGTCAGGGGATGTAGAAACATGTCCACTACAAACAAAATTGAAATGTTTTGGCAGTGGGTTGTAAAAACAGAATAAATAAATTAAATAAATAAATTGAGAAAAAAAATGCATACAGGGGTTAGTTTCACTGATATAAAATCAGTTGTGTTTGTGTGCGGGGGAGGGGGGGCTGATCTGAGCAGCTTGCCAGTAACTAATAATAATAATAATAATTAAATTTAATACGCGCGATTTCTCATTACGAGCTTAAAGTGCGGCGCTTTGTTTCAACACGTACGCTCACATGGTGACAATCGTACAACACACACTCACCATGTGGTACGAAGGATTAAAGCTGCAATTAGGAAATCAGAATTTGGAAAGATAATTTTTTTTTTAATTTTTGCAGATGGGCACAATTAATTTACATTTTTGAAATGGTGGAGGAAAACAAACTGGTAGGACCCGGAAGAAAACCACTGACGACAAGCTTTTAATGCATAGCGTAAACCCAAATTCACTTTATGAACTGTCCCGGCAAGGGATTGAACCCGAGGCCAAGGAAATCAAGCGGATCATAGGGGCAGTACGCTATCCATCCTGCCATTCGTCACCTTACACTAAGTAATGTTCAAACCATGCGGAACGTTTTTGTACATTCTTGTATGTGTAGTCAATCTTCCGAATGTAAATGAATGCATAAGAGAACATGAGGACAAACTTTTCATCAGCGTGCCTTCCTAGAAGTGAAATCTCATTGGTGAAAACGTTGGTCTTCATGTTCTGATGTGTCTTTATTTTGCTGCGTAATCTGTTCAGATCATCACTAGCAGTCATCGATGCATTTCCCACTTGTAAATATAGTATTTTTTTTCACTCTTACGGTAAGCACTGTTATATTTCCTATTGATGTCATCATACCCTAAACCTCTTGAATCTCACAGTCCCAGGGATTTTTTTTGGGGGGTCATATATATATATATAAAAGCACATTCCAGTACATGTGGGTTATACACTCAAGTACAGATAAGCATACTTTTCATACAGAAGAAGAAGAAGTAGAAGAAGAAGAAGAAGATGAAGAAGAAGAAGAAGAAGAAGAAATACTACAGTTTGATTTGTCAACTCATGGTGCCTTTAAATCCTTTGCATAGGCAAGATCACGCCACGCCCCTGAGTTTAAAACTTGCAGCACTAAAGTTAAAATGCTCCTATCAATTGCTGTCAGTTTTGTGACAAAAATAAAGGTTTAAATGCCTCCACGATGTTGTTGCGTTTGAAAATAACAATTTGCGTAGTGCGGTGGCGAATAACAAAAAATGCGGTGACGAGTTACATCTAACATTGAATTGATGCGGTGGCGAATTACAGAGAGTTGTTGACACTCTGTTTTTATCTGCTTCTTGCAAAGTATATATGGAACTATATACAGAGAAACTACACGTGGAGATTCATAAAACATTAAAGTTATCAGTGAACATGTCCAAGAATAACCAGTAATCTCCGTTTTGTTGCATTTGACGCAGAAACTGAAAATATGCCCAAAACATGGGGAAACGAGAAGAAAAACAGATCGTCACGATCACCAGGGCCATCAAAGCATCAAAAAATATATACAGAAATATAGCTAAGGATATAAGTATGTGAAATGCAACACTTGAGAACATGCTGAGTGCCTAGCATTCTAACAATTTAATTTATCATTCGAGAGACCTACCTCGCAGCTTGCCTCTTCGTCGGCGTGAAGCGATAAAAAGTTGCGGTGGCGCAAATGCAGAGTTACACGATCCACGGCGTGATTAAGAATCCGTCAATAACACCTTCATCTCAGAGGGTCCACGCCAATGGTCCTTTTGTTTTACCACAGCAAGTATTTAACGGCCGATTTGGAGATTTTGACCGTAGACTGGACGTATTCATGAAGGTTCAATTATGTACATGTTCCCTTCCCTCTCTGGTCATTAAGAAGCTGTCTGTGACAAAACTGATTATCCCTAAAGGTGAAATACGATCAAAAACTCATCAATAGCTTTCTGTATTAGCTGACAGGATCTCTCCGTTGAATACATTTGCCATTATACTTATCAACGGTTCAAGGACCTTGCCCAGCCGATTAGCTGACAGATTTCGTGTGTTCGCAAAGAACCGGTCATTTAAACGTTCGTCTCAGAGCGATGTCAGGGGCCCTTAGTGTTTGACCGCAGCAAGCATAGGGGACTACATTGCCAGGCGTTTTTGTTTGACCACCGCAAGTACTGAACGGTCGGTCTGGAGACTTTCCGTAGACCGGATGAATAACGGGTCAATCGTCCGTTCGTTTCTCGCCAGCGCTGGTCGTCCAGGAGCTGTCCTTCACAGTGGTCATTGCCTCAAAATATCATTTCTGTTTAAAACCTACCCCAAGCTTTCTTCCTGCGGACTGAAAGAGCATGGGCACGTGACATCGTCCTTGTTTTTCAGAATCCCACGTACACACTGATCAACTCACGAACACAAGCACGAGATTATACGCACTCGTGAACGTATGCACACAAATAAACATTAACGAGCCTATGAACTCGCACTCTCATGTACACACACACACACACACACACACACACACACACACACACACACACACACACACACACACACACACACACACACACTCCACAAACTGATACCTTCGCTGCATGGTCATTTGGAAGCTGTCTGTCACAGAGTTCATTGTCTCTAAATGGAAAGTGCGGCAAACTCTTTTCCATAGCGTCCTATAACAAGAGGGAAGCGGTATTTACAATCGTTATCATTCGTCTGATAGCGAGGGCAAAATTATAAAGCGAGGAGTGATCAAGTGTGAGGAGGGGAGTGAGGGAATTGATCATTAAGAGAGAGAGGAAGCGTAGAAAAAAAGGCAGAGTGAGAGAGAGAGAGAGAGAGAGAGAGAGAGAGAGAGAGAGAGTGGGAGAGAGAGAGAGAGAGAGACACAGAGAGAGAGAGAGAGGGAGAGAGAGAGAGAGTGGGAGGGAGAGAGAGAGAGAGAGAGTGAGAGAGAGAGAGAGAGAGAGTGGGAGCAGCAGACGGAATAATAACAGGAAAAGAGGGAGCATATAAGTAGTACAAGGGAGAGAGATAATATATAAATACATTAAAAAAATTTAAAAAGGAGAAACCGTACAGAATAAGGAACACAGAGAACAATCGGAGAGATAGAGTAGATTTCCAGTAACAAAATCGAAATAAATAACAGTATAATTATGTACTTTTTGTGTAGTAATGATAATACGAGAATTTATAACTCGCACATATCTCACCACAAGGCGACTCAAGGCGCACTCATACACAATCTTTCGCATTAACAACTCAAGCATACTCAAGCATACTCGTATACACTTACGCATAAATTTCATGAAGATAACAAGGCAACAACACAAACAGAGACACGGCACTCAAAAGTAAGCATGAACAAGAAAAGACAATTTCAAACAATAATTATGTACATGGCTATTTACAACTGATCTGATTTAGGCTTGCGGGTGAGATGGGTGAGGGGGGGGGGTAGTATTGAGACTCTTTTATAAGTTGTCCAGATATCTAGCTAACCCCAATGCGGAAGCACGGAATTCTGTTGAGAGTTCTGATCATCTGCTTTATTGTTGTTAGCTTGGCTGCTGAGCGAGTGATTCTCACCACAAATCCGATCAGTCTAAACCGGTTTTTCGCATGTCTTCATTTGGTTGTATTCCGTAGTCGAGTGATCCGCAAACTGATTATCTGCATTTAGTTTGCATTCCCAAACACCCGAGAACTTCTCTTTGCACGATCCGCGTTTGCGAATGTTATCAGGCTTGCATTAGCATCAACGAACGATGCAGTTTAACAAATATTTTCACTGCGGGATTTGATACAGTCTGTGGAAAAGATTACGATGCGTGCAAAGTTCTGGTAGGCCGGACTTGTTAGTTTAACCAGAGAGAAATTTTGTTTAAACAGTTAAAGGATGTGTGTTAAATATAGAACCACCAGCTATCTATTTCAATATTTAAGGGTAACGAGTTTATTTGATGGTGTACATTCTTTTCCTTCATATGTAAAGATTATGTGCGGCACCGCCGATCTGCCCAGGCTATTAATGACATAAGGGTATCCTTTCACTTTTAAGTTTCTGGGCCTGCACGGAGCACCTTGGGCTTTCAGTCATGCCGCAGGCAGCTATCCGTTTGAAAAAATACCAAGCTTCATGGCCTTTCATGCAAGGAGTTAAAAACTGCAAATTATTTACGAATACATTTTGGACTGCCCCCGGGCAGGTCTTATTCACCCTCGGCCAGGCTCACATCAAGTCCCGCACGTGAACTAATTACATCAAAAGCCTACATGGAAGCCTATTAGTCTCGGCGAGAGGGAGAATTATTTCTGTTTTGAGTACTTTACGTCAAGACAATGTCATTGTGTGTGATGACGTAAGAAAATTGTAAAAGACGGTATGTGGGTCCATTCTGGCATACCCACACCGGTGACACTGTGACGGTTCCCCTACGCTTTGTGTCCGGTGCCCTGACCCTTTGTGTTCGGTTCCCACTCGGTTCCCACACGCCAAAATTCGCGGACAAAACATCCATTTATGGTAGTATTAGGCAATGTTGCTCTCTGAGAATGGTCTTGTTAGATCTGTGAGTGTTTACACTACATGCCTAGGTGCTGTTGGATTGAAGGTTTTTGATATTTTAGCCGTTATTAGGTAGAATGCCTTCCACTTTACTGCAAAACTGCATAATTCGTAGCATCGGCAAGAAATATCCTACCAAAAAATGCCTGCTTGGAACTGTCGTTGGTCCAGCAAAAAGTTCAACATGTCTGTAGCAGACAGCCCAAGTTTCAAGATTGTAGGGCCATCCAAACAGCCGTAATAATAAAAACAACAAAAGTAGTCAGTGAAATTGGCTGTGTTCGGTCCCCACACACTTTTGTGACGTAGGCGTGACGGTTCCCATAATTCATTGTGTCGGTCCCCACTTTCTGTGTCGGACCCCACTTTCGACCTAATTCTCTGTGACGGACCCCACAACCAGCCTATTTTGTGTCGGTCCCCACACCTTCTTGGATTTATGACTTGCCGGTTACTTGTATCATTGTATTCATTGAATCTAATTGTCTCGGAGTTATTTTTCAGCAAAAACCGGCAAGGCAGCACCTTTTGTGATACCAAGTAAGTCAGATGACATCAGTATGTGTGTGTATGTGTGTGTGAGAGAGAGAGAGAGAGAGAGAGAGAGAGAGAGAGAGAGAGAGAGAGAGAGAGAGAGAGAGAGACTAACTTTATTAGTTTATGCCACAAATAATATATAACATTATTTATCTCTGGGACGGTTCCCAGTATACCAGCAAATTATGTGTTGATCCACCCACACCTTCTTGAACTGGCCTTCCCAATATCTACTCTTAGTCTTAAGGCCTTGGAGATATGCAATTTGGCACATTTTTAAAATAAAAGATCCACCTGTCGTATGTGAGATTCAGTTTTCAGAGCAAAATGCTGCCCAGGGACTTCTAGTGGTGATTGGAAAAAAAAAAGAGTACTTGCCTGTGTCAAGTATGTGTCTTTATCCACGCTTGTTGTAAGAGGCAACTTTTCCCAGCTCCTTGTGTTCATGACTGCTTTCTCTTAAAATTAATTACTTTATGACAGTCAGAATACAATGGAACAAGGCTACATAAACCCTGACAGCCTACGACAACGGCCCGACTAAGGCTCAACACCGCGCCAATAAATTCAGCATTGGGCCAATGTTGGGCCATGATTGCTCCGTTTTCGTAGGCTATCAGGGTCAAAGATACATATTGGTAAACTAGTAAAATACATGTTCAGCATCATCAGCAATACCACAAAAGGATTAAAACAAGAAATTCCTCCGATAGGAACTACACCCCCGTCAAAGGGAAATAACCTTCTCAGTTGGTGGCAGTGAGAATGGTTATTTCCCTTTGACCAACGGGGGTGTCCGTCTATACCAGGCCTTGTATAATTTTAATCCACCAATAACTCCCTAACCGTGTGTTTGACTGGTCCCAATTTTTGTAAGGACCGTCTCAGGAATGTATAGAACCTGTTCACCAAGTTTGGTGACGATCGGTCCGTTCATTCTTGAGATCTACTTGCGAACACAAACACATCGAGTGAAACCTATACACACCCATAGGGGGTGTAAAAATCCTATTAGCTGTATGTCAGCGGCACAATGCAACCAGAACCAGCGTTTATGTGGAGTGATCGGGTGCTGGTCACTACCGCGAGCGTCACTACCGCGAGTACCACTACCGCGTCTCACACTAAAGTTGTGTTTCCGTACCCGCGATAGCGTTTTTCCAGCGGTGCGACGAAAATCAAGCACATAGAAAATGACCAGGAGTGTTTCCACACGCGCGACGCGTTAGCGGCGCGACAAGCGGCAAGCGACGCGATTTTTTTGAAAGGGTCCTGGAGCGATTTTTTCGCGTTGTCGCGCGGCAACGCGGGAGTTTACAGATTTTACCGCATGTTTAAAACGCAAGTACGGAAACACGTCACGCGTTTGCGCGCGTTTTCTTTTGTCGCTGCCGCTGTCGCGGGTACGGAAACAGAACTTACCGCGAGTACGACACTACCGCGAGTACGACACTACCGCGAGTATAACACTACCGCGTGTCACACTACCGCGAGTATAACATTACCGCGTGTCATTTTATGACTTCCATGGCTGAAGGCAAAGGTTGAAATGTTTCCTTGAAATATAAAACAACAAGAAGGGCAAAGCCCATACGACTCACATGCTTTACACATTTTTCCTACCAAAATACATGTGACCTTGACCCAAGGTCAAGGTCATCCAAGGTCATGCAACACAAAGCTGTTAATTCAAGACATAGGAAGTACAATGGTGCTTATTGGCTCTTTCTACCATGAGATATGGTCACTTTTAGTGGTTCACTACCTTATTTTGGTCACATTTCATAAGGGTCAAAGTGACCTTGACCTTGATCATATGTGACCGAATGTGTCTCATGATGAAAGCATAACATGTGCCCCACATAATTTTTAAGTTTGAAACAGTTATCTTCCATAGTTCAGGGTCAAGGTCACTTCAAAATATGTATACAATCCAACTTTGAAGAGCTCCTGTGACCTTGACCTTGAAGCAAGGTAAACCAAACTGGTATCAAAAGATGGGGCTTACTTTGCCCTATATATCATATATAGGTGAGGTATTGAATCTCAAAAACTTCAGAGAAAATGGGAAAAATATGAAAAATAGCTGTTTTTTAGGCAACATTTATGGCCCCTGCGACCTTGACCTTGAAGCAAGGTCAAGATGCTATGTATGTTTTTTGGGGCCTTGTCATCATACACCATCTTGCCAAATTTGGTACTGATAGACTGAATAGTGTCCAAGAAATATCCAACGTTAAAGTTTTCCGGACGGACGGACGGACGTCCGGACGTCCGGACGGACGGACGGACGGACGGACGGACGACTCGGGTGAGTACATAGACTCACTTTTGCTTCGCATGTGAGTCAAAAAGGCCTGGTCTGTTCTCTGAACACTAATTCAATGTTTGTCATGCTAACCAAGAACTCAAAACGATCAGAACACACTATCAGAATACATATAGAATGGGTTGCTTCCAATCAAAGCCGTTAGAACACAAACTCACAAGAAGTAAGTTTGCATGCGTTCTCTCTACGGTTATGGTACTCGCGGTTGTGGTACGCGCGGTAGTGTGACACGCGGCAGTGTTATACTCGCGGTAGTGTCGTACTCGTGGTAGTGTGACACGCGGTAGTGTTACACGCGGTAGTGTCGTACTCGCCGTAGTGTGACACGCGGTAGTGACGCTCGCGGTAGTGTCGCATAACCGGAGTGATCTGGAAAGGTGTCAATCTCTCTCTCTCTCTCTCACTCTCTCTCTCTCTCTCTCTCTCTCTCTCTCTCTCTCTCTCTCTCTCTCTCTCTCTCTCTCACACATACACACACACACACACACACACACACACACACACACACATACTGATGTCATCTGACTTACTTGGTATCACAAAAGGTGCTGCCTTGCCGGTTTTTGCTGAAAAATAACTCCGAGACAATTAGATTCAATGAATACAATGATACAAGTAACCGGCAAGTCATAAATCCAAGAAGGTGTGGGGACCGACACAAAATAGGCTGGTTGTGGGGTCCGTCACAGAGAATTAGGTCGAAAGTGGGGTCCGACACAGAAAGTGGGGACCGACACAATGAATTATGGGAACCGTCACGCCTACGTCACAAAAGTGTGTGGGGACCGAACACAGCCAATTTCACTGACTACTTTTGTTGTTTTTATTATTACGGCTGTTTGGATGGCCCTACAATCTTGAAACTTGGGCTGTCTGCTACAGACATGTTGAACTTTTTGCTGGACCAACGACAGTTCCAAGCAGGCATTTTTTGGTAGGATATTTCTTGCCGATGCTACGAATTATGCAGTTTTGCAGTAAAGTGGAAGGCATTCTACCTAATAACGGCTAAAATATCAAAAACCTTCAATCCAACAGCACCTAGGCATGTAGTGTAAACACTCACAGATCTAACAAGACCATTCTCAGAGAGCAACATTGCCTAATACTACCATAAATGGATGTTTTGTCCGCGAATTTTGGCGTGTGGGAACCGAGTGGGAACCGAACACAAAGGGTCAGGGCACCGGACACAAAGCGTAGGGGAACCGTCACAGTGTCACCGGTGTGATACCGCACACAGCCTTTAGCCTCAAAATGTGTTCACGGAAAATGTTGATTACTATTTGGCGGGATATGCGAACTGACAAACCGCATGAAGTTTCGTTTGGCTGGCAACACTAAAGGTATGTGTAGGCATCTGTGAGATAGTTGTGGGAAGCTCCTGGCTGTTTATATCGTAATCTGCGACAAAACGACAAATCTTTGCTCTCCATGCTGTGCCTTGGGCACTGCATCTTTCACCACACACACAAAAAACAGCCTGACTGTTTCCTGTGCAGAGGGAATGGGATTTCGTTCACTGCTGGACTCATTTCACAGACTAGCAACTTCCGCAAAATCAATTCCACAAACATTTACATTCCTGAGAGCATAGCGGGAATCAAGTAGCCTACGAAAGAAAACAGATAAATTGTGTTGCGCAATTCCCCGAAAAGCGGATTTTGTCCATTTTTGGTAATGGTTATCAATCAATCAATCAATATGAGGCTTATGTCACACGCTTTCCTTCTTTGCCACTACTAAAGCAAACGTGTGCAAGATTGTATGTTACGCGCTTTGGAGCATGTGCAAGAACGGATTCAAACTCGAAATCGTCCCCCAAAAAACCCCAAAATTCACACACGACTTTTATTTCTCCTGCTGTTATCGTTTCTTCTCTTTACAAATTCTTCAACGCTCAGAATACTGAAAACGGCATCCCAGACGACAGTACTGTTTCCATACGCGAGTTTAGCTGCCCTTGGAAAGTGGCTCGCTCAGGAGGCCTGTTAGTCTGACACTATAAGGACAGAGTTGTGAACATAGATGACAAAGATCCAGGAAAGAACAAACATTTCGCGGATGCAGACACAGAAAGACGTCATGAAGATTGCGATGCTTCAAAAGATACAGACTGTGACGATGACTGTGACGTCATTTACATATTCCGAGACGTCATTTATAGTTGTTCGGTCACTTTCGTCAAAAAGTAGATCTCTCCACAATGGCTGCTCCTGTGTTTAGGTTTATCAAGCGTGAGTACGCAAAACGTGTTTGTTCTCTCCTCTGTTGAAGCTGTGAGACATAATCGCCATTACGAGCTAGTCGTGTGACAGAGAGTTTTCTTGCACACTCGACTGCTGCTGTTTCACTCCGGCTAAAGCCGTCGTGAAACATCTACAGTCTCGTGTGCAAGAAAACTCTCTGTCACACGACTAGCTCGTAATAGCGGGTAATATCGCGCGTATTCCGTGGGTACAGTTCTAAGCGCAGGGTTTTTTTTTTAGTTTTTTTTTATGCAATTTATATCGCGCACATATTCAAGGCGCAGGGATTTATTTATGCCGTGTGAGATGGAATTTTTTTACACAATACATCACGCATTCACATCGGTCAGCAGATCGCAGCCATTTCGGCGCATATCCTACTTTTCACGGCCTATTATTCCAAGTCACACGGGTATTTGGGTGGACATTTTTATCTATGCCTATACAATTTTGCCAGGAAAGACCCTTTTGTCAATCGTGGGATCTTTAACGTGCACACCCCAATGTAGTGTACACCTCAAAACGTCGGACTTTCCCACCAACCGGGGAACTAATCACAAAACAAAAGAAACAACACAAAAAGGGAAAGAAGAGAAGAGAGGCAAAAAGACTTGGAATCGAAGAAGAAACAAATATGGACTGAATGTAAAAAATAAAATCTCAAGTCGCGTAAGGCGAAATTACTACATTTAGTCAAGCTGTGGAACTCACAGAATGAAAGTTAACGCACTGCATTTTTTCACAATGACCGTAGTCCGCCGCTCGTACAAAAGGCGAGCCTGTTTAGCGCGGTTGCGCTGTGCTGCATAACACGCTTTTCTGTACCTCTCTTCGCTTTAACTTTCTGAGCGTGTTTTTAATCCAAACATATCATATCTATATGTTTTTGGAATCAGGAACCGACAAGGAATAAGACGAACTTGTTTTTAAATCGATTTCGGAAATTTTATTTTAATCATAATTTTTATATTGTTAATTTTCAGAGCTTGTTTTTAATCCAAATATAACATATTTATATGTTTTTGGAATCAGAAAATGATGAAGAATAAGATGAACGTAAATTTAGATCGTTTTATAACAAAATAATTTTAATTACAATTTTCGGATTTTTAATGACCAAAGTCATTAATCAATTTTTAAGCCTCCAAGCTGAAATCCAATACCAAAGTCCGGCCTTTGTCGAATATTACTTGGCCAAAATTTCAATCAATTTGATTGAAAAATGAGGGTGTGACAGTGCCGCCTCAACTTTTACAAAAAGCCGGATATGACGTCATCAAAGACGTTTATCGAAAAAATGAAAAAAAAGTCTGGGGATATCATACCCACGAACTCTCATGTAAAATTTCATAAAGATCGGTCCAGTAGTTTACTCTGAATCGCTCTACACACACACACGCACAGACACACACACACACACACACACACACACACACACACACACACACACACACACACACACACACACACACACATACACCACGACCCTCGTCTCGATTCCTACTCTATGTTAAAACATTTAGTCAAAACTTGACTAAATGTAAAAAGATAACAAACCCGCACAAAAACAAAGATTCAAATTAAGTCAAGAGCCTTTACGCTGGCTTTCTTTACTGTCTGGCCCGTACGTTATACAAATACGAGCTTCTGAAAGTGGGGCTGTGGTTTTTACATTTAGTCAAGTTTTGACTAAATGTGTTAACATAGAGGGGGAATCGAGACGAGGGTCGTGGTGTATGTGTGTGTGTGCGTGTGTGTGTGTGTGTGTGTAGAGCGATTCAGAGTAAAATACTGGACCGATTTTTATGAAATTTTCATGAGAGTTCCTGGGTATGATATCCCCAGACATGTTTTTTTCATTTTTTCGATAAATGTCTTTGATGACATCATATCCGGCATTTTGTAAAAGTTGAGGCGGCACTGTCACACCCTCATTTTTCAATAAAATTGATTGAAATTGTGGCCTAGCAATCTTCGACAAAGGCCGGACTTTGGTATTGCATTTCAGCTTGGAGGCTTAAAAATTAATTAATTACTCTGAAAATTGTAATTAAAATTATTTTTTTATAAAACGATCCAAAATTACGTTCATCTTATTCTTCATCATTTTCTGATTCCAAAAACATATAAATATGTTATATTTGGATTAAAAACAAGCTCTGAAAATTAAAAATATAAAAATTATGATTAAAATTAAATTTCCGAAATCGATTTAAAAACATCTTATTCCTTGTCGGTTTCTGATTCCAAAAACATATAGATATGATATGTTTGGATTAAAAACACGCTCAGAAAGTTAAAACGAAGAAAGGTACAGAAAAGCGTGCTATGCAGCACAGCGTAACCACTACCGCACTAAACAGGCTCGTCAATTTCACTGCCTTTTGCACGAGCGGCGGACTACGGTCATTGTGAAAAAATGCAGTGCGTTCAGTTTCATTCTGTGAGTTCCACAGCTTGACTAAATGTAGTAGGGCGGGGATGTAGCTCATTCGGTAGCGCGCTGGATTTGTATCCAGTTGGCCGCTGTCAGCGTGAGTTCGGCCCCACGTTCGGCGAGAGATTTATTTCTCAGAGTCAACTTTGTGTGCAGACTCTCCTCGGTGTCCGAACATCCCTGTGTGTACACGCAAGCACAAGACCAAGTACGCACGAAAAAGATCCTGTAATCCATGTCAGAGTTCGGTGGGTTATAGAAACACGAAAATACCCAGCATGCTTCCTCCGAAAACGGCGTATGGCTGCCTAAATGGCGGGGTAAAAAACGGTCATACACGTAAAATTCCACTCGTGCAAAAAACACGAGTGTACGTGGGAGTTTCAGCCCACGAACGCAGAAGAAGAAGAAGAAGACTAAATGAAGTAATTTCGCCTTACGCGACTTGTTTTTAACTTTCTTTTATATTGTATTCATTTTAAAGTTTAACTGACATTTTCCTCCACTACTTTCCTTTTGTTTAATTCGATTTCTGTTTGCTGTTATGTCTGTTCCACTTCTTATTTTCTGTCTGTACTCATTTATATATTTTCTTTTATTTTGATGTTTCATTCTCTCGTTCATTATTTCGGGTTTTCGTTTTGTTTCGTTTCGGTTTTTGTATTTCTTTCGTTATTTTTGTCTTTCTTTCTTACTTTCTTTATTTCAGTGTTCTATGGAGAGGGCTCTCCTTTTCTGACCGCGCGCGTGTGTGTGTGTAAGTGCGTACGTGTGTGTGTTGGTGGTTGCGTAGGGCGTGCACGCATATGTGCATAATTATGCATTAGTGTGTGGTTTCACAAAGAACAAGTCGCGCAAGCCGAAATTACTACATTTAGTCAAGCTGTGGAACTCACAGAATGAAACTGAACGCACTGCATTTTTTTCACAATGACCGTAGTCCGCCGCTAGTGCAAAAGGCAGTGAAAGTGACGAGCCTGTACATGTTTAGCGCGGTAGCGGTTGCGCTGTGCTGCATAGCACGCTTTACTGTACATACCTCTCTTCGTTTTAACTTTCTGAGCGTGTTTTTAATCCAAACATATCATATCTATATGTTTTTGGAATCAGGAACCGACAAGGAATAAGATGAAATGGTTTTTAAACGATTTCGGAAATTTAATTTTAATCATAATTTTTATATTTTTAATTTTCAGAGCTTGTTTTTAATCCAAATATAACATATTTATATGTTTTTGGAATCAGAATATGATGAAGAATAAAATAAAAGTAATTTTGGATTGTTTTATAAAAAAATAATTTTAATTACAATTTTCAGATTTTTAATGACCAAAGTAATTAATTAATTTTTAAGCCTACATGCTCAAATGCAATACCGAAGTCCGGCCTTCGTCGAAGATTGCTTGGCCAAAATTTCAATCAATTTGATTGAAGAATGAAGGTGTGACAGTGCCGCCTAGACTTTTAACAAAAAGCCGGATATGACGTCATAAAAGACATTTATCGAACAAATGAAAAAAACCATCTGGGAATATCATACCCAGGAACTCTCATGTAAAATTCATAAAGATCGTTCCAGTAGTTTACTCTGAATCGCTCTACACAAACACACGCACAGACACAGACACAGACACACACACACACACAAGGACACAAACACACACACATACACACACACACACACACACACACACACACACACACACACACACACACACACACACACACCACGACCCTCGTCTCGATTACCCCCTCTATGTTAAAACATTTAGTCATAACTTGACTAAATGTAAAAACGGTGCGAAACACAGCGCTTTGAGTTTTTTTTACCCAATTGTTCACCTAATATACTTTTTCTGACTTAAATGATGGAAGGTGTTGGAGGAGTTGAGTGGGTGGGAGGGGGGATGGACGGGTGGGTGGGAGTGGTATGTCGACTGCTGTCACCTGGCAATTGATGGCCGCTTAAAGCAGCCCTCCGTCTATATTCAAAGTGATCCGAAGAAAAGGCATGCCAACAGAATGGAAAACAAAGTCTGTTTAAAGATATCCCCGTCAAAGTGAGAGTTATTTTGGTAGACGCAATTCACTTATCAGGTCGACATGGTGGTAATGAAACGGATAGGACATCTCACATCCCTCAGATTTACAAACCCTGTCCTGTCACTCACTGAAATAACTATTTTACCGCTTTATGTACAGATTGATTTTTTTTAGAATAAAGCACAAAAGAAACACAAAGATGCAAACTGTTAGATGAAAATATCTTCTTTTTGTATACAGAGACGCACACATAAAGTCTAACAGTTCTTTTTTTGTCAAACTTCTCCAAGCAGAAGTCTGCAACACGGGCAGTCGTCTTCCGTCTTTGAGTTGGGAACAGAGTGAACATAAAACATTGAAAGAAAAAGGGCGTCCGTGGACCTATCCCACCAACCAGATCAACTGGGGTCAGTCAGTATTGTGGGCTTTAAATGACAGCAAACATGGTTTATGTCCGTCTAAAAAAAAGTACCACATACCACGCGGCCCCCGTCCACGTCTGCTACAAGAAACGATGGCTGACAGGACTTGTTGAGGGCTCTCCTGTCTTTTCGGACTTCCAGGCGAAAGAGTCAAGGAGGGGAAACCACTCCCGCCGGCATTGTGAGTCGGTGCTGCAAAGTCCGACAACCCACTGTCGTTTTGCGAAAGTAATCTCCGGTGACAAGGCACACTCAGGCATCGACTTTGGTTTATTGTTGAGTGTTGAAAAAGAAACGTTTCTGATGTCCCGAGAAGCCGGCTGCGGACTGATGAAAGAATGTGGAATCTTGCAGCTTTTGAGATGCCCGGTCTCGGCTTTCTTTTTCTTTTCTTTATTTGGTGTTTAACGTCGTTTTCAACCACGAAGGTTATATCGCGACGAGAGAAAGGGGGGGAGATGGGATAGGGGAGGGGGGGGGGAGATGGGATAGAGCCACTTGTTAAGTGTTTCTTGACTTGGGTGAAAGATTGGTGCACGTCTGTCGAGATTGCGTGTGTCGGGACGTTCTAGATGTCGAAAGATAAGTGCGAGGGTGAGAAGAGGATAAGTATTTGCGGGGATGAGAAGTATTCTAAGTGACGATGCGTGTGGAGAGAAAGAGAAAAAAAGTGGTTGTTGGCCCGCAAATATGGTGATGATGGTGATTACAATGATTTTAATGTTGGCATAAGGTTGTTTTGTGTGTGTGTGGTTTTTTTGTTGTTCTGTTTTGGGTGTTTTGCTCTTGCTTTTTTTGTGGTGGTGTTGGTGGTGGTGGTGCTGCAGCTGCTTCTTCTTCTTCTTCTGCATCCTCTGCTTCTTCTTCTTTCAAAAACTCAGTTTGTGGTGTTCGAGTACAAAGACGAGAGGAAAAGGAACATTTAGTACAAATAAGATGAGAAGCGAATTGAAAAAAAAATTCTAAACGCTAAAAACACCGAAACAGTAAAAACAATTGTCGAAAATAACATCACAAAGACATTTTATTAAACCAAATTTGAAACCGAGAATCGAAAAGAGGATCCCAGCCAAGAAAGTAGTAACATTATTAAAATTTCGAAAACTCTACCCGACTTTGGATGAGATACACAAGTGTATGCGTGTTTAGGTGGTATCAGCCATCTGCACTTATGGCAGAATGACCGAGGTCTTTTACGTACCACTGTGGTGACACGGGGGTGGGAGATGGATACCGTCTCTGGGTCTGCACATAAAGTTGACCTGTGTCCGTCCCGGCCCGGATTCGAACCAGCGACCTTTCGATCACAAGTCCAGTGCTCTACCAGCTGAGCTACCGGGGACCCCTCGTTCATATCCGCTGGTCTTGGGATGGGGAGATCAACTTACTGGTCCCTGGATGCACCCTGTTGATTAAGTTCTTCCACTTGTCCCGTTGCACTGGTTTAGTCTTGCGAGTTGGTATCGTCCACAAACTGTAAAACAAAACAAAAAGCACATGTATACCCTTAAACAAGTTAAACTCAAAGAATTGTTCACAGTAAAAGAACGAGATAATGATAATGTACCCCCACATCACACCTGCAGTCTATTAAATCGTTTCTTTTTTTTTAAACTAAAAAGTTAGAAAAACAGCAGCAGATTGATCATCATAAATGTTATGTGTGAGAGAGAGAGAGATAGTTAAGAGAGCTGAGAGTGAGATCTATGTACACTGTGAACACATGACCTCAGTATCCTTTACTTTGCAACAGACTTTAAGAAGTGTAACAGCTGGTTAAAAACGTATGTAAAACCCGACAAGGGAGACACAAGGAAAAAGAACCCCGAAACTGAAAGCAGAAAATTAAAAAGAAACATGGAGTAGCCTACTTCTGACAAGCACAAAAACATGGCTTCTGCACACACTTGCAACACTCACCAAACAAGAGGCGAAGCCTTCAAGGCTCACGTAAGAAATCGACAAACAGTAACACAAACTCAATCACTCCGTCACACATACACACACACACACACACGTACCTAAAGTGTGGATGGTTACCTAAGAGGCGGCACTGGGTGTAGTGCCTTTCTAGTGCACTTGCACTACAACAGCACTGGGTGCAGTACTCGCTCCGGCATCGAAGAATTTTGCACTAAAAAATGCACAAAATTTGACCTATTTCGTCGCCTATAGAGGACGGAAAGAATGTCATTTTGAACATTGTTATGACATTCTTTCCGTCAAAAAAGTCAATTTAACGGTGTTAAATGGAGCGACCATCCACACAATTAGGTTGCCATCCAGAGTTTAGGTTGCCATCCACGTGTGGATGATTGCCTTATGGTGATTTAGGCAACCAAACCTGTGGAAACGTGGGTACACACACACACACACACACACACACACACACACACACACATACACACACACACACAGTAAGCATAGGTGACACTGTGCAAGAAAGCGAGACACTAGATCTAGATCTGTCTGTCTGCATGTAGCCTGTAACTTACAGGGACACGACTGCCAACTAGTCTCGGCCCGCTCAAAATAACAATGACCGAGACTTTCAGTAATTCCTTCGCGTGACGTCTAACCCTCTTACGCCATAATGTGACGTCTTCAAATGTTAGAGTTTCTACCACAGACATACACACGCACACACGCACAGACAGACAAAGTTACGATCGCATAGGCTACACTTACGTGAGCCAAAAAAGGAGCTTTGCAGTCACAGTTGTTAGATTCCCTCACCGATGCATGGACAGGACAGATTTCTTTCTTCCATTTCTTCAGACGGTAGCTACCATTAATTTACTACACTTAGAAATGGCACAGTGGTAAGACATTGCGATAAACAAGGTAAACACGACTGTGCCTCGCTCTTTACTCGAAAGCGCTCTTTGTGCGCAATATGTACGAGAGCCGCACTCGCGAGACCGAGAACCTCGCCCTCTATAATGCCACTCGCGTCGGAACTATCAAGCGGTCTATTTCTGAAGCAAATCAAACACGAAGTGGACTACTGCGTTCGTCTGGGAAAATGGGACAATGTTGCTGACAGGTGCCATTGTTTAATTTGAAACTTTGAACTTCCGGCGGAAAGGAGGTCAGACAGACAAAATACATTCGTGTCACGCACAACTATTGGTAATTCTGGATGAGTCCATCTCTCAACAGAGGGGGGCTCGCATGATGCAACATTATAATGAGCCAGTACAAAATGCTGCAGAAAAAGTGTAAACAGGTTTTCTGCAGTAAAACAACAGCACCGTTTTACTGCAGCATTCTTGATTTCAATTTTACTGCAGTAAAATGTTTTGCTCCAGAAAAACCCGTTGCTTCGGCGAAAGATGACATTATGCAGAAATGCTGCAGAAAAGACAGTTTTTCTCCAGCATTTCTGTTTTTCTGCAGAATAACTGAATAATGCCAAAATGCTGAAGAAAAAGTGTAAAGTTTTTCTCCAGTAAAAGAAACATCACCGTTTTACTGCAGCATTCTTTATTTCAAATTTACTGCAGTAAAACTGTTTTACTGCAGAAAAAACCGTTGCTCTCACGAAAGATGACATGCAGAAATGCTGCAGAAAAGACAGTTTTTCTCCGGCATTTCGGTTTTTCTCCAGAATAACTGAATCATGTCATAATCCGCCAAGAGCCAGTACAAAATGCTTCAGAAAAAAATGTAAACAGGTTTTTTGCAGTAAAACAACAGCACCGTTTCACTGCAGCATTCTTGATTTCAATTTTACTGCAGTAAAATGTTTTGCTGCAGAAAAAAACGCTGCTTCGGCGAAAGATGACATTATGCAGAAATGCTGCAGAAAAAAACGGTTTTTTTCTCCAGCATTTCTCTTTTCTGCAGAATAACTGAATAAAGTCATAATCCGCTAAGGATACTCTTCCTCATCAGGTTAACAGACTTTAAAGAGCAGGTCGAGAACAAAACAGAGAACAAGATAGATGATGAATCAGTCTCCTGGGTTCTCGAGACATCAATAAACAAACAAAGGCAAACACACTAACTGAAGAAAAGGATGTGGGTTACGTGGTTCCAATACCTTATATGCACATGACAACAGTTCATGTTAGATAAATTAATCGAGTTTGTAATTGAGGAAAAATAACTCCAATGCTGCCAAGAAGGATGACATTCGATAAATATGCACTTTATAAGAGTGCTTGTTAGACAAACTGATAGAGTTTGTAAATGAAGAAAATAAAACTCCAATTCTGCCAAGAAGCATGGAATTCGATAATGTCAATAGACTATTAGCTCGCTGGTTCTTGTCGTCACTGAAGATTAAAACGCAGGTGCTCGTTAAAATAAAACGGCAAATTACTCATTCACAGTTTAATAAACAGGATGGCAATTTCTTGCAGGATTACAAGAGGAAAAAACCCGCTAATTGAAGACTAAATTAAAAACTGTTGGCATAATAACCTCTCTCTCTCTCTCTCTCTCTCTCTCTCTCTCTCTCTCTCTCTCTCTCTCTCTCTCTCTCTCTCTCTCTCTCTCTCTCTCTCTCTCTCTCTCTCTCTCTCTCTCTCTCTCTCTCTCTCTCTCTCTCTCCCTCTCTCTCTCTCTCTCTGTCACTTAAACAATATGAACAAAACGTTATCGAGAAACATGTTTTTGTTCTCGCAGCTACGATATTATGTTGACACTTCAGTTCTAAAATTGTTTTACCATGCGCATATTCTGTCACATCTAAAATATGCTTCCACGTTGTGGGACAAACTAAATTCTCTCCATCGTCGTGCAGCTAAACTGATGGTACCTAACTCATCAGTCACTACTGACAAGAAACTAAAACTGCTCGACCTCCTTCCGTTAAACCAGCAGCTTAAACTGAATAAAGCATTGTTCATGTTTAGAGTTACAAACAAAGAAGTCCCTGAGTACATTCAGTCACTATTTCAAAGGGCAACCAACAGGTATGGTTCCAGTAAATTCATTCCACCTCGCCCTCGACTAGATTTGTACAAGTCTAGTCTTGCATTCTCCGGATCTTCAGTATGGAATTCGCTTCCAACTGTACTTAAACATATTCCATCAGTCAAGGCCTTTAAAAAACAAACACACAGACATTTGTTCGAAGTCTGATTCAAAGTGAAACATTTATTGTAATATTGTGGCAATTCGTAAATTGGTTTATTCCGATATCTTAAACCACACTAATTTAATCAATACATAAACGTTATCTTATAGCTTCACATGTATATTAGCATGTGTGTATGCAATTTATGCATGGAAAAAGATAAGGGATACGATTCTCTTTTTATGATTGTTGTTTTTCTACACTTGACTTGCCATTTGTTTGCTTGCTGTTGTTGTTTTTATTCAGGACCTCATGTTCTTATTGAACGTAACTTTGCACTCATTATTATCATTATTATTAGTGTTATCCCAGCGAAGCTGGAGGTATCCCGTGAACGCTATACTGTAATCGATTTGAGAAATGTGCACACCGAATAATACATGATAAAGAAGGATTCGTTGTGCCCGGCTACGTGCTACAGTTGGAGATGGAAGTTCACCAAAAATGGGGACCATACTAACAAAAATACGGTGGGTAAAATAGGCGCCCCCATTTTTTCAGCAAACGCCACCCCAGGCCGCTTTGGACGGGTAGAAATTCCGTAGTTTCCAAGTCTATGGATAAAGCTCGCGTAAGAAGAATACGTCACGGTCGAAAGTCTTTGACGTCAATTAATGCATCATGACGTCATGCCTCCCTGTAGTCTTTCTCTCTCGCGCAGTGTGTGTGTTTGTGTTCATTTTGTGCACATGTGTTAGTGTTACTGTGTGTGTGTGTGTGTGTGTGTGTGTGTGTGTATTTGTGTGTGCGCGCACGCGTGCATGAGTCTGTACTCGTATGTGTGTGGTGTGTGTGTATTTGTGTGTGTGTGTGTGTGTGTGTGCGTGCGCACGCGTGCATGAGTCTGTACTCGTGTGTGTGTAAGTGTGTGTGTGGGCATAAGTGTATGTGTGTGCGTGTATGTGTGTTTGTTTGTAAAGGTGTGCATGTCCGTCTGTCCATATGTGCGTATGGGTGTGTGTTTTGTGTGTATGAAGTTTTTTGTTAGAGAGTGAGTGAGTGCGTGTGAGTGAGTGTGTGTGTGTGTGTGACTTGGTGTGTGTGTGTGTGTGTGTGTTTGAGAGAGAGAGAGAGTGTGTGTAGGTGTGAATGTGTGTGTGCATGAGTTTGTGTGTATGTTTGTGTGTGTATATGTGTTTGTTTGTAAAGGTGTGTGTGTCCGACTGTCTATGTGCGTATTTGTTTGTTTGTTTGCTCAACGCCCAGCCAACCACGAAGGGCCATATCAGGGCGGTGCTGCTTTGACATATAACGTGCGCCACACACAAGACAGAAGTCGCAGCACAGGCTTCATGTCTCACCCAGTCACATTATTCTGACACCGGACCAACCAGTCCTAGCACTAACCCCATAATGCCAGACGCCAGGCGGAGGGAGCAGCCACTAGATTGCCAATTTTAAAGTCTTAGGTATGACCCGGCCGGGGTTCGAACCCACGACCTTCCGATCACGGGGCGGACGCCTTACCACTAGGCCAACCGTGCCGGTCTATGTGCGTATAAGTGTGTGTTATGTGTGTATGAGATTTGTGTCAGTCAATGTGTGTGTGTGTGTGTGTGTGTGTGTGTGTGTGTGTGTGTGTGTGTGTGTGTGTGTGCGTGCGTATGTACAGTGTGTGTGTGTGTGTGTGTGTGTGTGTGTTTGTTTGCTTAACGCCCAGCCGACCACGAAGGGCCATATCAGGGCGGTGCTGCTTTGACATA
This sequence comes from Littorina saxatilis, assembly GCF_037325665.1. Lineage (NCBI taxonomy): Eukaryota > Metazoa > Mollusca > Gastropoda > Littorinimorpha > Littorinidae > Littorina > Littorina saxatilis. Next base: position 16,713,487 of record NC_090258.1, read on the forward strand.
TTACGTGCGCCACACACAAGACAGAAGTCGCAGCACAGGCTTCATGTCTCACCCAGTCACATTATTCTGACACCGGACCAACCGGAGTGTGTGTGTGTGTGTGTGTGAATGTGTGTGTGCATGAGTTTGTGTGTATGTTTGTTTGTGTATGATTGTGTATATGTGTTTGTTTGTAAAGGTGTGTGTGTCCGTCTGTCTATGTGCGTATTTGTTTGTTTGTTTCCATAATTATCAGGGCGGTGCTGCTTAGAGATATAACGTGCGCCACACAAAAGGCAGAAGTCGCAGCACAGGCTTCATGTCTCACCCAGTCACATTATTCTGACACCGGACCAACCAGTCCTAGCATGCACTAACCCCATAATGCCAGCCGCCAGACGGAGCACCCACTAGATTGCCAATTTTAAAGTCTTAGGTATGACCCGGCCTGGGTTCTAACCCACGACCTCCCGATCACAGGGCGGACGCCTTACCACTAGGCCAACCGTGTATGTGCGTATGAGTGTGTGTATTGTGTGTATGAGATTTGTGTGAGTCAATGTGTGTGTGTGTGTGTGTGTCTGTGTGTGTGTGCGTGCGTACATGCGTGCGTATGTACATGTGTGTGTGTGTGTGTTTGTGTGTGTTTGTGTGGGTGTGTGTCTGTTTGTATAAGAGATAAAGAGAGAGAGAAAGAGAGAGAGAGAGAGAGAGAGAGTGGGTGGGTTGGTTTGTGTTTGTGCGTGTGCGTAAGTGTATGTGTGTGTGTATGTGTGTTTGTTTGTAAAGGTGTGTATGTCCGTCAGTCTATATGTGCGTATGGGGGTGTGTTTTGTGTGTACAGTGAAGTGTGTGTGAGAGAGTGAGTGAGTGCGTGTGAGTGAGTGTGTATGTGTGTACGTGTGTAACTTGGGTGTGTGTGTGTGTGTGTGTGTGTGTTCGTGTGTGTTTGAGAGAGAGAGAGAGAGAGAGAGAGAGAGAGAGAGAGAGAGAGAGAGAGAGAGAGAGGTTTGTCTTTCGCTGGGGTATGCAGTGCCTTGGCGTTGCACATCTACTTAATTATTATCATTATCCCAGCGAAGCTGGAGGTATCCCGTGAACGCTATACTGTAATCGATTTGAGAAATGTGCACACCGAATAATACATGATAAAGAAGGATTCGTTGTGCCCGGCTACGTGCTACAGTTGGAGATGGAAGTTCGCCAAAAATGGGGACCATACTAACAAAAATACGGTGGGTAAAATAGGCGCCCCCATTTTTTCAGCAAACGCCACCCCAGGCCGCTTTGGACGGGTAGAAATTCCGTAGTTTCCAAGTCTATGGATAAAGCTCGCGAAAGAAGAATACGTCACGGTCGAAAGTCTTTGACGTCAATTAATGCATCATGACGTCATGCCTCCCTGTAGTCTTTCTCTCTCGCGCAGTGTGTGTGTTTGTGTTCATTTTGTGCACATGTGTTAGTGTTACTGTGTGTGTGTGTGTGTGTGTGTGT
>NC_090258.1:16720159-16740159 GCF_037325665.1 Littorina saxatilis
TCCATCATTTGCTGATTCCAAAAACATATAAATATGTTATATTTGGATTAAAAACAAGCTCTGAAAATTAAATATATAAAAATTATTATCAAAATTAAATTGTCGAAATCAATTTAAAAACACTTTCATCTTATTCCTTGTTGGTTCCTGATTCCAAAAACATATAGATATGATATGTTTGGATTAAAAACACGCTCAGAAAGTTAAAACGAAGAGAGGTACAGAAAAGCGTGCTATCGTTCTCAGCGCAACTACTACCCCGCTCTTCTTGTCAATTTCACTGCCTTTGCCGTGAGCGGTGGACTGACGATGTTACGAGTATACGGTCTTGCTGCGTTGCATTGCGTTTAGTTTCATTCTGTGAGTTCGACAGCTACTTGACTAAATGTTGTATTTTCGCCTTACGCGACTTGTTTATCAGTATTGTCGGTATGTTACATGTCCGTCTGTCGGTTAGGTCCTAATGTTGTATGTCTTGTATACTTGCCATTTACATATTTATTATACATGTTGAAGGATGAATGAAGATACATTGTAGACGGATGCATGTTATGGATTAAAAGCCCCACGATGATGTGCTTGGCAAATACACAAAAAAAAAGAAAAAAAAAAAAAAATTGATAGCAAGAGGAAAAGCATAACAATGACAAGAACGACGCGAATTTAGTAGATAGTTTCGTTTCTTTAAAACATCCACTCTTGTGACACGTAAAAATGTCGCCGTCCTCTTCAATCCTGCAGGTCGCCAAACAGTTTCTCCTGCAAGGGGGACGGGAGATGTGGGGGAGGGGGCTCGTTCTGTTATGCGTATTAGCAGAAAGATTAGCAGACTGCATTGGTTATGGGTTACAGTCAGCCAGCCAGACAATCAATGTAACAATCAGGCCGACTCGCCCAAAGGGCGGCAGATGGACATAAAGACAGACACATGGCAGTCAAAAAGACGGACAGAATGATAGACACATGGCAGTCAGAAACACGGACAGAATGATAGACACATGGCAGTCAGAAACACGGACAGAATGATAGACACATGGCAGTCAGAAAGACGGACAGAATGATAGACACATGGCAGTCAGAAAGAGGGACAGAATGATAGACACATGGCAGTCAGAAAGACGGAGAGAATAATAGACACATGGAAGTCAGAAAGACGGACAGAATGATAGACACATGGCAGTCAGAAAGACGGAGAGAATGATACACACATGGCAGTCAGAAAGACGGACAGAATGATAGACACATGGCAGTCAGAAAGACGGACAGAATGATAGACACATGGCAGTCAGAAAGACGGACAGAATGACAGACACATGGCAGTCAGAAAGACGGACAGAAAAACAGACACCTGGCAGTCAGAAAGACGGACAGAAAGACAGACACATGGCAGTCAGAAAGACGGACAGAATGACAGACACATGGCAGTCAGAAAGACGGACAGAAAAACAGACACATGGCAGTCAGAAAGACGGACAGAAAGACAGACACACGGCAGTCAGAAAGACGGACAAAATGATAGACACATGGCAGTCAGAAAGACGGATAGAATGATAGACACATGGCAGTCAGAAAGAAAGACAGAATGATAGACACATGGCAGTCAGAAAGACAGACAGAATGATAGACACATGGCAGTCAGAAAGACGGACAAAATGATAGACACATGGCAGTCAGAAAGACGGATAGAATGATAGACACATGGCAGTCAAAAAGACGGACAAAATGATAGACACATGGCAGTCAGAAAGACGGATAGAATGATAGACACATGGCAGTCAGAAAGACAGACAGAATGATAGACACATGGCAGTCAGAAAGACGGACAGAATGATAGACACATGGCAGTCAGAAAGACGGAGAGAATAATAGACACATTGCAGTCAGCAAGACGGACAGAATGATAGACACATGGCAGTCAGAAAGACGGACAGAATGATAGACACATGGCAGTCAGAAAGACAGACAGAATGATAGACACATGGCAGTCCGAAAGACGGTCAGAATGATAGACACATGGCAGTCAGAAAGACGGACAGAATGATAGACACATGGCAGTCAGAAAGACGGACAGAATGATAGACACATGGCAGTCAGAAAGACAGACAGAAAGACAGACACATCGCAGTCAGAAAGACGGACAGAATGATAGACACATGGCAGTCAGAAAAACAGACAGAATGATAGACACATGGCAGTCAGAAAAACAGACAGAATGATAGACACATGGCAGTCAGAAAGACGGACAGAATGATAGACACATGGCAGTCAGAAAAACAGACAGAATGATAGACACATGGCAGTCAGAAAGACGGACAGAATGATAGACACATGGCAGTCAGAAAGACGGACAGAATGATAGACACATGGCAGTCAGAAAGACGGACAGAAAAACAGACACATGGCAGTCAGAAAGACAGACAGAATGATAGACACATGGCAGTCAGAAAGACGGACAGAAACACAAGCACATGGCAGTCAGAAAGACAGACAGAATGATAGACACATGGCAGTCAGTCAGACGGACAGAAAAACAGACACATGGCAGTCAGAAAGACGGACAGAAAGACAGACACATGGCAGTAAAAAAGACGGACAGAATGATAGATACATGGCAGTCAGAAAGACGGACAGAATGACAGACACATGGCAGTCAGAAAGACGGACAGAAAGACAGACACATACCAGTCAGAAAGACGGACAGAAAGATAGACACATGGCAGTCAGAAAGACGGACAGAATGACAGACACATGGCAGTCAGAAAGACGGACAGAAAGACAGACACATGGCAGTCAGAAAGTCGGACAGAAAGACCGACACATGGCAGTCAGAAAGACGGACAGAATGATAGACACATGGAAGTCAGAAAGACGGACAGAAAAACAGACACATGGCAATCAGAAAGACGGACAGAAAGACAGACACATGGCAGTCAGCAAGACGGACAGAATGATAGACACATGGAAGTCAGAAAGACGGACAGAATGATAGACACATGGCAGTCAGAAAGACGGACAGAATGATAGACACATGGCAGTCAGCAAGACGGACAGAATGATAGACACATGGAAGTCAGAAAGACGGACAGAATGATAGACACATGGCAGTCAGAAAGACGGACAGAAAGACAGACACATGGCAGTCAGCAAGACGGACAGAAAGACAAACACATGGCAGTCAGAAAGACGGACAGAATGATAGACACATGGCAGGCAGAAAGACGGACAGAATGATAGACACATGGCAGTCACAGAGACGGACAGAAAAACAGACACATGGCAGTCAGAAAGTCGGACAGAAACCCAGACACATGGCAGTCAGAAAGACGGACAGACAAACAGACACATGGCAGTGAGAAAGTCGGACAGAAAGACAGACACATGGCAGTCAGAAAGACGGACAGAAAAACAGACACATAGCAGTCAGAAAGTCGGACAGAAAGACTGACACATGGCAGTCAGAAAGACGGACAGAATGACAGACACATGACAGTCACAAAGACGGACAGAAAAACAGACACATGGCACTCAGAAAGTCGGACAGAAAGACAGACACATGGCAGTCAGAAAGACGGACATAAAGACAGACACATGGCAGTCAGAAAGACAGACACATGGCAGTCAGAAAAACAGACACATGGCAGTCAGAAAGACAGACACATGGCAGTCAGAAAGACCGACACATGGCAGTCAGAAAGACGGACAGAAAGACAGACACATAGCAGTCAGAAAGTCGGACAGAAAGACTGACACATGGCAGTCAGAAACACGGACAGAAAAACAGACACATGGCACTCAGAAAATCGGACAGAAAGACAGACACATGGCTGTCAGAAAGACGGACACATGGCAATCAGAAAGACGGACAGAATGACAGACACATGGCAGTCAGAAAGACGGACAGAATGACAGACACATGGCAGTCAGAAAGACGGACAGAAAGACAGACACATGGCAGTCAGCAAGACGGACAGAATGATAGACACATGGAAGTCAGAAAGACGGACAGAATGATAGACACATGGCAGTCAGAAAGACGGACAGAAAGACAGACACATGGCAGTCAGCAAGACGGACAGAATGATAGACACATGGAAGTCAGAAAGACGGACAGAAAGACAGACACATGGCAGTCAGCAAGACGGACAGAATGATAGACACATGGCAGTCAGAAAGACGGACAGAATGACAGACACATGGCAGTCAGAAAGACGGACAGAATGACAGACACATGGCAGTCAGAAAGACGGACAGAATGACAGACACATGGCAGTCAGAAAGACGGACAGAATGATAGACACATGGCAGTCAGAAAGTCGGACAGAATGATAGACAAATGGCAGTCACAAAGACGGACAGAATGACGGACACATGGCAGTCACAAAGACGGACAGAAAGATAAACACATGGCAGTCAGAAAGACGGACAGAAAGTCAGACACATGGCAGTCAGAAAGACGGACAGAAAGACAAACACATGGCAGTCAGAAAGACGGACAGAATGATAGACACATGGCAGGGAGAAAGACGGACAGAATGATAGACACATGGCAGTCACAGAGACGGACAGAAAAACAGACACATGGCAGTCAGAAAGTCGGACAGAAAGATAGACACATGGCAGTCAGAAAGACGGACAGACAAACAGACACATGGCAGTGAGAAAGTCGGACAGAAAGACAGACACATGGCAGTCAGAAAGACGGACAGAAAAACAGACACATGGCAGTCAGAAAGTCGGACAGAAAGACTGACACATGGCAGTCAGAAACACGGACAGAATGACAGACACATGACAGTCACAAAGACGGACAGAAAAACAGACACATGGCACTCAGAAAGTCGGACAGAAAGACAGACACATGGCAGTCAGAAAGACGGACATAAAGACAGACACATGGCAGTCAGAAAGACAGACACATGGCAGTCAGAAAAACAGACACATGGCAGTCAGAAAGACAGACACATGGCAGTCAGAAAGACCGACACATGGCAGTCAGAAAGACGGACAGAAAGACAGACACATGGCAGTCAGAAAGACAGACAGAAAGACCGACACATGGCAGTCAGAAAGAAGGACAGAAAAACAGACACATGGCAGTCAGAAAGTCGGACAGAAACCCAGACACATGGCAGTCAGAAAGACGGACAGAAAGATAGACACATGGCAGTCAGAAAGACGGACAGAATGATAGACACATGGCAGTCAGAAAGACGGACAGAAAGACAGACACATGGCAGTCAGAAAGACGGACGGAATGACAGACACATGGCAGTCAGAAAGACGGACAGAAAGACAGACACATGGCAGTCAGAAAGACGGACAGAAAGATAGACACATGGCAGTCAGAAAGACGGACAGAAAAACAGACACATGGCAGTCAGAAAGACGGACAGAAAAACAGACACATGGCAGTCAGAAAGACGGACAGAAAGACAGACACATGGCAGTCAGAAGGACGGACAGAAAGACATGGCAGTCAGAAACACGGACAGAATGATAGACACATGGCAGTCAGAAAGACGGACACACGGCAGTCAGAAAGACAGACACATGGCAGTCCGAAAGACGGTCAGAATGATAGACACATGGCAGTCAGAAAGACAGACAGAAAGACAGACACATGGCAGTCAGAAAGACGGACAGAAAGATAGACACATGGCAGTCAGAAAGACAGACAAAAAGACAGACACATGGTAGTCAGAAAGACGGACAGAAAAACAGACACATGGCAGTCAGAAAGACGGACAGAATGACAGACACATGGCAGTCAGAAAGACGGACAGAATGATAGACACATGGCAGTCAGAAAGACGGACAGAAAGACAGACACATGGCAGTCAGAAAGACGGACAGAATGATAGACACATGGCAGTCAGAAAGACGGACAGAAAGATAGACACATGGCAGTCAGAAAGACAGACAGAATGATAGACAAAAGAAGAAGAAAACAGATAGACGGAGATGGAAATAGGCAGGGACATACAAAAATATCAAGATATACTTGAAACAGAGAGTGTAAAAGCAGCTACCTTTTGTTCTGTAAAGCCCCAGTCACACACAACGTTTTGCCAATGATTTGCCCTGTCACACAAAACGATTGTATCGTAAGATCGATCGGCGATAGAGCTCCGAGTCAATCGCAACGATTTGATCGTAGCGTCGGGAGTAAGAACTTGTTCTATTCTCTGCGAGTCAATCGTAGGCAAGGACCAATCAGAACGCGCCGTTGCGGCCTTCACGCTGTGACTTACAAACATGGCGTACAGCGTCTCTTCGTCGATTCAAATCTTTTCGGAAGAAGAGTTTCTTACTCAGATTCAAAGGTGACGTTTTAGGCGTTTACTACGGTCGGAAACCATTAGATGCGTAGGAGAACGGACTCTTAGCAGTTTCAAATGCAAAATGTGCCACCACACAAATACAGCGAGGAAGCCCTACTGGGAAAAGATTAGAAAGGATCAGATGCCAACAAAATGACATTATCAAACTCAAATCATGCTTAAAGAAAATACTGTATCTTGATTATTTTCTTATACCACTGACCTAGTTTTAAACAATCTTTTGTTTTTAATGACATTTTTCCTTGAGGGGCAGGAGAAAGATGCTTAAAGCAGAATTAGCTCACTGCTTCTGTTTGTAAAAAAAAAATTAAAAAGATAACTCACAAGACAAAAAGAAAGCGCAAAAAAAATCTTAAATAAAATGCAAAATAATTGAAGAGAATAGGAATACCCCAAAGCTACTTGTGTTGTTTGATACTCCAACGCGTGCATAAAGGAGTAACTAGAATAAGGCCTTGAAATAAATCCTAGAATTATCACGTATTAAACACGTCGTTTTAAATACTTTTCGTCTTTCTTTTTGCTCTATTTGATTTAAATCATTTTCGTCTTCTAATTTTTCATCTGCTTCTCTTCCTCTTCCTCCTTTGTCTTCTCCTTTTCATCCTTCTCCTCCTCCTTCTCCTCTTCATTCTCCTTTTCCTTCTCATCTTTCCTCTCCTCTTTCACCTCTTCCTTTTCCTTCGATCGATCTCCTTCTCCTCCACCTCCTTCTTTGTCTCCTCCTTCTTCTCCTCGTCATCCTTCTCCTTCTTCTTTGTCTCCTCCTGCTTCTTCTCCTCGTCATCTTTCTCCTTCTTCTTTGTCTCCTCCTGCTTCTTCTCCTCGTCATCCTTCTCCTTCTTCTTTGTCTCCTCCTGCTTCTTCTCCTCGTCATCTTTCTCCTTCTTCTTTGTCTCCTCCTCCTTCTTCTCCTCGTCATCCTTCTCCTTCTTCTTTGTCTCCTCCTGCTTCTTCTCCTCGTCATCCTTCTCCTTCTTCTTTGTCTCCTCCTGCTTCTTCTCCTCGTCATCCTTCTCCTTCTTCTTTGTCTCCTCCTGCTTCTTCTCCTCGTCATCCTTCTCCTTCTTCTTTGTCTCCTCCTGCTTCTTCTCCTCGTCATCCTTCTCCTTCTTCTTTGTCTCCTCCTGCTTCTTCTCCTCGTCATCCTTCTCCTTCTTCTTTGTCTCATCCTGCTTCTTCTCCTCGTCATCCTTCTCCTTCTTCTTTGTCTCCTCCTGCTTCTTCTCCTCGTCATCCTTCTCCTTCTTCTTTGTCTCATCCTGCTTCTTCTCCTCGTCATCCTTCTCCTTCTTCTTTGTCTCCTCCTGCTTCTTCTCCTCGTCATCCTTCACCTTCTTCTTTGTCTCCTCCTGCTTCTTCTCCTCGTCATCCTTCTCCTTCTTCTTTGTCTCCTCCTGCTTCTTCTCCTCGTCATCCTTCTCCTTCTTCTTTGTGTCCTCCTGCTTCTTCTCCTCGTCATCCTTCTCCTTCTTCTTTGTGTCCTCCTGCTTCTTCTCCTCGTCATCCTTCTCCTTCTTCTTTGTCTCCTCCTGCTTCTTCTCCTCGTCATCCTTCTCCTTCTTCTTTGTCTCCTCCTTCTTTTCCTCGTCATCCTTCTCCTTCTTCTTTGTCTCCTCCTGCTTCTTCTCCTCGTCCTCCTTCTCCTTCTTCTTTGTCTCCTCCTGCTTCTTCTCCTCGTCATCCTTCTCCTTCTTCTTTGTCTCCTCCTGCTTCTTCTCCTCGTCATCCTTCTCCTTCTTCTTTGTCTCCTCCTGCTTCTTCTCCTCGTCATCCTTCTCCTTCTTCTTTGTCTCCTCCTGCTTCTTCTCCTCGTCATCCTTCTCCCTCTTCTTTGTGTCCTCCTGCTTCTTCTCCTCGTCATCCTTCTCCTTCTTCTTTGTGTCCTCCTGCTTCTTCTCCTCGTCATCCTTCTCCTTCTTCTTTGTCTCCTCCTGCTTCTTCTCCTCGTCATCCTTCTCCTTCTTCTTCTTTGTCTCCTAGGGGATGTTCCCCCGGACAAGATTTTAAACTTTTTTTAAAAAGAGATCAAGATTTTTAACAAGATTTGAAGTACAAAACGTGAAAGTGAAGAAGTTTTAGAACCTTCTTTTTACAGTGATAGACCTGATTGTAAATAGTTTTAAGCATGAAAGTGACCCTGTGAACTGAAAAAGGAAACACACTTGCAGCGGTCTCGAGTAGCACTAAAATGCTGAAGAGACGAAAAATAATAATAACCTTCTTTGTCTCCTCGACTTTCTCCTCCTCCTCTACAGACAGACAACAATAACTGTACAGACTGAACGACAAAAGCGTCTGAGGATAAATATATGGGAGAATTCGCACGCTAAGTTTCATTATCCATATGTCGGGCAGTTTTCTAGGAATCGCTCTACACACACACACACACACACACGCACACACACACACACACACACACTCACACACGCACACATACATACACACACACACACACACACACACACACACACACACACACACACTCATCACACACGCACACATACATACATACACACACACACACACACACACACACACACACACGCACACGCACACGCACACATACATACACACACACACACACACACACACACACACACACACACACACACACACAAAGACAGGCAGACACCCTCGGGACCCACTCAATCCTCAGTCTACCCTAAAACATATACATATTGACTGAATGTGAACATAAAGAGAATAAAACAAAAGGAGTTTTACGCAACAAACGACTTTTCTCCGGTATACGCTGAAGTAAAGTTTTTATTTTAATCTCACTTTCTATTGTAATCGGATCTACAGGTTTTTGCTAATAGATGTTTAAGATTTGTTTTTAGAGAGTGTAACAGCAGTAACAAGGTTTTTTTCGGAGACGCTCCATTAAAAACAGAACAATATTCCACGCAGTTATTTTATCCCATTACTTTCACTGTCAGGAGTTCTAACAGTTAAATCACAAAGGAGGTTGTAGCAGTAACGCTAGTGTTTCACTCTCGCTGACTACTGTCGTTGACTATACTGTCGTTGCCTATATCTTTATTTTATTTATTTATTTATTTATTAAGGAGATTTCTATAGCGCATAACTAAAAGCACTAAAACGCTTACTATCATTTGTTTCTTACATAATGAATTACTCGGAGACTCTGCACACCAAATGTCAATAAGAAGCGAACAGGAAGTTTTAAAAAGTTACCAAAGAATTTTTGTGACTTTTCTCTATTTAATACTTGTGTTTTAACGTAACTGTATCATTTACCAACACGGAATAATGGGTCCCCATCGTGATTTTTATAAAGCCGTATACTCCGAACTCGCACTACGTAAGTCATAAGCAATAGAAAATCAGGTCTCTGCCATAGTAGTTATAGACACGACCTCATTTACATGATATACTAACGTGTGAATTGAACGATATTGTTATCTCATGGGTGGTCTGTTTTTCGTATGTAAGCCTACACTGCCTAGGAGCCACAGATATGCACCTTGGTTTTAGTTTCTCGATTCATTGTTTCCTTTCTCAGATTACGAAACTCCCCATTATTGAACTCAACCTATACAACGCAAGACCAGTATGTACCAAGCACATTACGTTACTGACATTGGATATTGCTCTTACCGGAAAAAGAAGCGAGGAAAGAAAACGTTAACCAGAAAGTACAGGAATGTTCAATATAGAAGCCAAGGGAGGTAACTCTTGTTTTGCTATCCGTGGAAGGGATGTCACTCTTACCATACAAGCATATATACATTATCCTTCTCAAAGGGTGTAACGGAATGAAGTTACCTGCTGCTCAATTCTCTACGACTTTGTCATGGAAGGGAGGAAACTCGTGTCATATGTATCAAATATGTGACCCTCCACCACGAAATGAGTCGCATGTCACCTCGCGCGGTTCTGCGCTAGGCTTAATAAAAATCCGGGGAGTGTCTGGTAACAGTGTGAGGGTCACCTTAGTCACAGGCTTATACCTCAAACAGTTTTTGCTCTTTTCTAAAACGGTTTTCACCACTGGATAGAGCATAAAAAACTCTTTAGAAAAATGTAAAAATAAGAAAATCATGCAAAGGTGACATGCGACTCATTCCGTGGTGGAGGGTCACATATGTAGGATCGGGTTTTCTGGAGTCAAATCATGTGGGTGCTAACACTATAAATATTTTCTCAACACCTTTTTCTTTAATGAATGAGCAGTTTATCATGTCAGGATATATAAAGGCTCTAGAAATATCGGAGGAAGGGGAGGTAAGGCACGTAACACATACCACATAAACCATGTTCGCAGGCGATGGATGTATGCTGATATTCGATGTGGGTAGCAGATGTCCACAAGTGCTTCTGAGGTAATACAAAGTTAATAATTTCAATATGCGAATCACAGAGGAAGATAATGCCCCCCACCCCCACCCCCCCCCCCCCCCCCCATCCCAACAGTTTGTTTTCAATTTTGTTTTTCATAATTGTTTCTGTCACACGTCATTATAAAATGAATTTAGGAAACTCCTATGTGATGGTCATTGGAACAAAGGTTGTTTTTTTTTTTTACTTAAGCCTAAGGGCTTATTTACTTTTGTTATTCATATCTGGAATGAAACACTCACGCAGAAACTTTTAACTGGCAACAGAACAAGAATCAATTTCATTTTCAAACATGTTCTAGTGTGGTGGTTTTGTTTTTTTACCAGTATTCGCATTGTCATTGCGACCCACTTTTCATTTCGTTTTGAAGGAGTGCTTGTTTCTTTCTTTACGGGGTGGCTTTACACTAAATTGTTCTAACACTGGTGTGATCAGCAGACAGATATAATAACAGAATCATCACAAGAAATCGTGTGACCCGCTCTGTGTCACGAGATACCTCACGCATTCTCTGAGTTTTATGAGCAGTTAGAGGGGAGTTGCCTTACGAAAGTTGTAATCCGATCATCACAGTTTTGTCATGGAGGTTTAGGATTCGTGCAGATATGTTGCAGGAAAACTGTAGTTTTTATTGAATGAAAAGTGTTATTCGTTTTTCTTTGACCTTGTCTATGTCTCTGCTTGTCCAGCCTGTTTTTCTGTATGTATGTATGTATGTATGTATGTATGTATGTATGTATGTATGTATGTATGTATGTATGTATGTATGTATGTATGTATGTATGTATGTATGTATGTATGTATGTATGTATGTATGTATGTATGTATGTATATCTGCATTAGCTGATGTTAATGTACACCAAATATAAAGTAATTCGGTCTACAAATGTAGAAGTTATAAGCATTTTTGGTGGTTGCATTTTCGGGTCACCTTGTACAGCAATTCAAGTACCAGTCATAGGACCAGTTATCATCGATGTTTTGTGTGTAGGCCAATACGTCGAAATTCCTCTGAAAGTTTAGTGTTGTCTAATAAATAAACGTTCCACAAACTTAAACTCTGTTAGTTTTGTTTTCTATCAATGTATAAACTTCTTATGACCATAACCCTCTGCCTTGCCTCAATGAGCTGCAACACATTATACGAATACCACTAATCTTGTTTTAGGACTACTAGTCGGAGATTCCGTCTGACCGTGGTAGAAATAATTTGTTAGAGCAAATATCTGAAATAATTTGTTAGAGCAAACATCTGAAATAACTTGTTAGAGCAAATATTTGAAATAATTTGTTAGTGCAAACGTCCAAGTTAGTAATGCAAACTCGTGGTTTTGCCCCTTGTAAACCACTGTCACCCAAAGCAAGATGTGATGGATTTTCGAGCGATCCAATAGTGTGTGTGAACCTGTGTGTGTGTGTGTGTGTGTGTGTGTGTGTGTGTGTGTGTGTGTGTTATTTGCGTGTGCGTGTGTGTGTGTTATTTGCGTGTGCGTGTGTGCGTGTGTGCGTGCGTGCGTGCGTGCGTGCGTGCGTGCGTGTGCGTCTGTCTTCCTGTCCGTCTGTCTGTCCGTCTGTCTGTCCGTCTGTCTGTCTGCGTTCGTGCGTGCAATCGTGTGCGTATTTGCGTGCGCGTGCGTGCGTGCGTGTGTGTGTGTGTGTGTATGCGTGCGTGCGTGTCTTTCTGTCTGTCTGTGTGTGTGTGTGTGTGTGTGTGTGTGTGTACATGGGTGGGTGTGCGTGCGTGTGGGGGGAGGGGGGAAGGAGCTAGCGTGGCTTCAGTGATGTTTGTTTACCCTACATCTGTTGACAATTTTGCTTGCGCAGACACCTCGAACCACTTCTGTGTTTGTATTTTCAATTAATCTCCCAACTTGTTCTTCGGTACAGAATGGTGTCACAGAAGTCACAGCAGTAAGATGAGGTTAAAATTACATTGAATGTCTGACTATAAGTATGTCTTGATAGTTTACAGCTCATCCATAATGCTAAAATATACTTACATGTAAATGGCAGATATTTTCATAGTTTATGCAACCCAGAACATGCAATGCCATATAACATAATATCGCACTGAAAAACACTTAGCTGACGATTTTACTAAAAATCAAAATGAAGCATGGCGGGTACTTGTTCTCGTTTACCACAACAACAACAACAACAACGACCAACAACAACAACGACCAACAGCAACAACAACAAAAATAATGACAACGACAAATTGAACAAGAGAAAGTCAGAAATTGAAGCTGGAGCATTGTGAGACGGAGCTCTCTTAAAGTCCTGAGTCCTTCCCCTGTTGTGCTATGATCTGCCACAATGTTTATACGGGATATGCCCCACCGTCCAATGAGCGCTTCTGGGGTGATAACGCGAGACAACTCCTGTGATCTTGCCGCGCGCGAGGTGGCGCCAGTTACCAGCCGAAAGAAAGAAGGGGCATAACTCTCCCCAGAACCGACCATTGTCTGTTTACCGTATAAAATGCACGACTTACACACGAACTGTTAACACACCGATATGCTATTTGGGACCAATGCAAGGTTTTTTTTCCTTTCTCGTGTGATCTTGCCGCGAGGTGGCGCCAGTTACCAGCCAAAAGAAAGAGGGGGCATAACCTCACCAGAACCGCCCATTGGACGTAACTAAAAGCAGCTACCTCACTGCGTGCAGAGCAGAGTTGAATTTCTTTGCCAAAACAAAATTATAATGTGCAGATTCACACTGGAGGCTTTCAGTGGCAGTCAGGCTGTTAATTGTTGGTATGTGTCCCAGTGGAGGGATGGCCCTATCCGGTGTAAAAGCCTGGCCACAACTGAGCTGGTGCGCCCAATAAATTGTTTACATGGGAACGACTGAGCATTTAAAGGCTTTCTGGGTCGCCGTGACTTTTATAAGGTCACCCAGATGCCACGGAAAACGGATCTGAGGATAATTATGACGGATGCCAAGAGAACGTGACAACGCGGCGGAAATTGACAGCATCAAAAACAACGACATCAAATTAGAAATTGTAACTAGAACATTGTGAGATACATTGTGTCTTCGGTGAGCTCATCTCATCTCCTCGCTCTCCTTCTCCCTCTTCCTCTCCCTCTCCCTCTCTCACTCTCTCTCTCTCTCTCTCTCTCTCTCTCTCTCTCTCTCTCTCTCTCTCTCTCTCTCTCTCTCTCTCTCTCTCTCTCTCTCCGTCTCCCTCTCTCTATCTCTCTCCGTCTCCCTCTCTCTCTCCCTCTCCCTCTTCTCTCTCTCTCTCTCTCTCTCTCTCTCTCTCTCTCTCTCTCTCTCTCTCTCTCTCTCTCTC
The DNA here is from genome assembly GCF_037325665.1 of Littorina saxatilis. Taxonomy (NCBI): domain Eukaryota; kingdom Metazoa; phylum Mollusca; class Gastropoda; order Littorinimorpha; family Littorinidae; genus Littorina; species Littorina saxatilis. The sequence goes on from NC_090258.1 coordinate 16,734,167, forward strand.
TCTTTCTGGTCACGCAAAACGGATCTCCAATGATGGCAGATGTCGAGTAAATTTGACAACAGGCGGAATAAAGTCTGGTATAGAATCTGGGTTGAAGACAGAAGAGCAAACAAGAAAAAAATACAGACAAATATAAGACGACAACTCTCTCTCTCTCTCTCTCTCTCTCTCTCTCTCTCTCTCTCTCTCTCTCTCTCTCTCTCTCTCTCTCTCTCTCTCTCTCTCTCTCTCTCTCTCTCTCTCTCTCTCTCTCTCTCTCTCTCTCTCTCTCTGCGTGTGTGCAGTGTGTGTGTGTGTGTGTTTGTGTGTGTGTTTGTGTGTGTGTGTGTTTGTGTGCCGTCGCGATATAACCTTGAATGGTTGAAATCGACGTTAAACACCAAATAAAGAAAGAAAGAAAGTGTTTGTGTGTGTGTGTGTGTGTGTGTGTGTGTGTGTGTGTGTGTGTGTGTGTGTGTGTGTCGCTCGTTACTTATGTTTGGCCCCCCTGTTATCCTTCTCCCCCTCCTGCCCCCTTTCTTTCTCCCGTCCTCTCTGTCTCAGTCTCTCTGTCTCTCTGTCTCAGTCTCTCTGTCTCTCTGTCTCTGTCTCTCTGTCTCAGTCTCTCTGTCTGTCTGTCTCTCTGTCTCTGTCTCTGTCTCTCTCTCTGTCTCTCTCTCTCTCTCTCTGTCTCTCTCTCTCTCTCTCTCTCTCTCTCTCTCTCTCTCTCTCTCTCTCTCTCTCTCTCTCTCTCTCTCTCTTGTCATTGTTTCTTACCCCTCCTCCTTCCCCCCACATTCGGTTGACAGTCTGCGCGATAATGAATGCCACCCTTTATAGAACTAATCGGTTATCTAGGGGCCAACCGATTTTTCTTTTATCCTAACAACCCCTCATCCCTCAGAACCATACAGCCACCAGTTGCGGAAAGGAAAATCGCATCATGCTCGCTCCCTGGCTGCCGGGGCCACTCACCGGGCATTTCCAATTCATCCGTTTCAGTGCTTGGCTTCTGTATGGTAATCATAAGCATTAGGCAGAGCTTTCCTCCAAATCAACTTATTATTTCACCGCTGCACAAAACAGGGTCGCCCTGCACGTTGATCTGTGATTAGATTTTCCCGCTTCGGTAGGATCACAAACAATCCGTTCGGGTTTAAACTTTTCCTCCCAAAGACGACTGGCGATCGATACGATGATGTCGTAAAAGCACCGCCGGAAATGCATCAGTTGACCATTAGGGGCAAAGAATCGTCAAATCTCGCCGCCTGGAGTCTTGGCACCCGAGACTACGAGAGTAGGTCGATCGCTTACAGCACCATCCAGACCGCCTGGTCGAGACTACTAAAGTTGCGGAACATCTGGCCCCTGAATGTGGATAGTTAGACCGTCTGAATGGGTGACGTGTACTCGTTTTCCTTGCGATTTATGTCACAGAACCGTTTCTATGTGTCTCTTTTCTTTCTCACTCGAACAGTTTCCTTTGCTTGCGGAAAGAGTTCTTTATGCAGCTCATTGGTCTGTGCTGGGGACTGGAAATGAGTCTGGCGTAAACAAACGTAATTCGCAGAACGCTAGAGTACGTCTTGAGTCCTTCAAAAAGAAAGGTCAAACCTTTAGAGAGTTTCACGTTTAAAGCTGCACCTTCCTTCTCATTTTTGTTTTTGTTTATATATACACATAAACACAACATAACATACAGCATACACAGAATTTATCAACATAAGATATGATTGTCTTAGCGCATACACACGCACATACCTAGACAAGACACATACATAGACAGTCGGGTGGGTTGTTGAAAAGACAGGGGACATGGGGAGGGGGGGGTAACTGAGGTTGGGGTAAGGGGGGGGGGGGGGGGGTAGGTGGGGACGGTGGTCACACTTTAGCCTTTAACCTTCCTTCTCATTGGAATTTTTTCTGAGGATTCAAAGTAGTGTGTATTGAAATTTAACACTAACCAGTGGAAAAACTCCAGTGTTTGCTAATTGCTGCTTTAAAGTACGACGGCCAAAAAAAGTGTAATGAGAAACGTGCACAGCTGACACACGATCCTTTTCATTTTGAAATAATCAAATTCGATCCCAAAGTGTGTCTTTTTCCTTGCTGATGATAACAGATGTGTGTCAAGATGTTAGGATGACCTCGCTGAACATGCACTGAGCACAACAAGGTGAGGATATGTTTTCATTGTTAAAACAGCAGTTTTTTGGTCAGAAATATACTTGTATTTGAAGATCTGCCTGTCTTCTGCTCAAAAAATGTGTTTCTTGGATTTGAGCAATATTTGAAGCTAGGCTATAGGATGCATCTTGTAACATTCAAAACGCAGAAAAGCGTCAGGAATTTACTTTAGACAGTTCACTTTTAAAATCATTCGGTAACCCTGACGGAGCATGGCGTGGATACGTTATTGGCCAAAGCTAGCGATCGTTAATTGTATGCCCTTGAATGAAAGAAAGATATGGCATCTAGGGTTTGCATTTACAATCAATGTTGATCGACAAAAAACGCCAAGGACAAAGAGAGGCGAGGTAATGTAAACGTTTGACTAGGCAACAAGGAAAGATAACTCCTTGCTCGTGTAAACAGCCGTGTCCAACACCACGGAGCAGTCCAAGGCTGTTACATGGGATAAGAGCATTCTCTCACTGGTCCGCATACTGAAAGTCAACGGCATGCCTGCTACCTATTACGAGGGTGTTTGTTTGTTTGTTTGTCTGTTTGTGTGTGTGTGTGTTTGTTTGTTTGTTTGTTTGTTTGTTTGTTTGTTTGTTCTAAGCCGCATACTACAAGTGAACGGTATGCCTGCTACCAATGTCGAGAGTGTTTGTTTGTTTGTTTGTTTGTGTGTTTGTGTGTGTGTGTGTGTGTGTGTGTGTGTGTGTGTGTGTGTGTGTGTGTGTGTGTGTGTGTGTGTGTGTGTTTGTTTGTGTGTTTGTTTGTTTGTTTGTTTGTTGTTGTTTTTTCATTCTTTACATTGACAAAGGTGTCTCATATCGGTCCACCTCTGAAAGTTATTGTCATTATCACAAAGACAGACAGACAGACAGAGACAGACAGACAGACAGAAAGAAAGACATGCAGACAGAGATACAGACATGCACACACAGAGGGGGAGAGAGAGAGACAGACAGACAGGCAAACAGGCAGATAGACATACATGCAGACAGACGGACAGACATGCAGAAAGACAGTACAGACACGCAGATAAAAGACTATTATTACCAATTCAGTGCCCCATATGGCTTTTTGACCAATCAGGACGGATTCTAGGTGACCCTCTAAATGTTATAACGTTCAGGCAGGGACCCTTTTTGTTTATCACGCTAAAAATTAACAAGACAAAGTAAAAATGTAATTCAACAATATCAGCGTGATTTATTCTAAAGAATGACACTTCAAATGCTGTCAGGTAATACTCTCTTTATCTAAAAAAAAATACCGAAAAGCGAGTTTTGTCGGTGGGTGCGTAACGGAACAGCAAGGCACCGCCCATCGTCTGAGTGTGTAATGCCGACCGCTCACTTGAAATCTAAATGATCAAAGTTCGGAAAAATCAAGTGAAATTGCGCCACTCGCTTTACATCAAATGTATCTTTACGTCATTTCCCATCCGTCTGAAGTCGGTTCTAAATCTGTCGCTCTCTGTTCAACGAGAAAAAGCGAAGCAACCAAAACGCATGTTCAACATGGTTTATCTTGTGAGATTGTTGTGTGTCAAAGGCATTTGACCTGTGAATATTCATCACGTCAGGTGTGTTACTCTGATTGGCTGACTCGGGTCACGAGAATTCTTTCACTGACAGGCATAATCAAGTAGAATCGCTCAAGTTTCCATTGCGGCTGTTCTGTCTAATTCGCGGGGTTGCTTCGAAATTTCTTTTGGTCGAATTAAACGGTAATAAAACCGTTATTTCTAATATGCTGACTGTTAGCAAATGATAACAGACATGTCTCACAAACGATATCAGCATTCGCCTAAAAGGCTCATGCTTGATATCTTTTTTCTCGACATGTCTTGTTATCATTTGCTAACAGTCAGCATATTATAAATAACTCATAATATCGATTACAACAATAATCTGATCCACTTACTCTTTTTAAGATTGCCAACACTTTTGATCTTGTGAAATAAAATGTATTCCCCCCTCTGCTTCTTTACCTCTGTAAACTTGTAGAGCTAGTTATTTTTCGATAATGACCCAGCAACCAAACAAATAACGAGCCAGCAACAGCCTGAATCCTCGATAGTGCAATGGGTTGAGAAGCTGTTCTGTTTCGGTACTGCTTTTGCGACTGAAAAGTTCCGAACGCTCTATACGTACGAAGTATACATCTCTGGAGCAAACAATACAAACATACCGCATTTAAATTAACAACTACAGGCCTGAACACATGAATCTCCATATAAAATCCATGAGTTCGGTTGTTTTCTGAATCTAGATCTGCCGTGCACAAACGTTAATCACAAGCAAATTCCCAAGGCAAGTAACTCATACTTGTCTAGCGACAAGAGTAGTTCCCCTTCTTTTCACTCAGTTTCTTCGACAACACTGACTGCAATCCGACGGTCAGTTTTCAACAATATTTCAGATCAATATAATATAAACAGATCTCACGCAACCAAATGCACACATCTCATCAATTTAAACAACACAAAGCGGTTTCATACACTATTTTCCCCAGAAAACTGAACTTCATACAGTAATTAACGTTGGAACACGGGTGCAAAAGTTCGTCTGCTAGTCCCATTTGACGAAAGAACATTATCCTAAGCGATACTAAAACATAAACAGAACGGGGCCCAAAGACTGTTATGCCGGGGTGGAAGTAGAGATAAGCGCCTACTTCCCAAGAAATGCTCCAAATGGCTTCGTGTCTCCAAACACCTCTGACAGTCAAATCCAGCTCCTGGCCTTCACGTGGCGGGCCCTGTCTTCGACTAACAGGAGAAGGGATGCAGGCGGGTCACTGGCGCCTTAAAACCAGCTGCTTCGGGCAGATGGGGCTCGTTAACCTTGGATGGTCGCTCATCTAGGAGAAGGACAACTCCGATTTCAAAACCCGCACTGCCTTGTGTGCGCCTTGGGAAAGGCAAAGGCTACGAGAAGGAAAACTTCGACGTCAAACCCGGGTAGAGTGGACTCGACAGCCCAGCAAGGCAGCTACTCTTGGGGAGGAGGCAACCCTGAGTAAGAACCTCAACCACCGAAGACGGAAGACAGCAGCCAACTTGGCGTGGGGAGAAAATCGGCTGTCTACGCTCCCACGATAATATGGCCGTACAATTATCCTTGGATCGATGTGGTGTCGTCCTGACTGCGGACTTCCTGGCAGCCACTGGTCTGAGGATCTAGCACGGCCACCAACATCGAACGCAGAAGAAGAAGAAGAAGATAAACAGAACACACAATATCTGCCTTTACCGCCACAGCAGAATAACAGCATATCTGTGTACTTGATTTTAGTCCAAAACAGGGAAACTGACAAGAAGTGTTAACAGAATGGAATGATTTCCACGGAACTATACAACCGCGCATTAATCGATCGCCTGCGCAGGTTGACTGGTTGAGTGATTCGGATTCGATCAAACTTTCGCACAAAAACTCCTGTTTTCTTTGAATAACTGAAGAAAGGAAGAATAAAGAGGTTACACACCTCGTCTCAGTGATTATAAAAAATAATGGTCTCAGTTCGCGGTCATGAAAAAGCTCGCTGAAGCTCGCATTTTTCATGATCCGCCAACTTCGACCATTATTTTTAATAATCACTGAGACTCGGCATGTAACCTCTACATATTCAATTATCTGAAGGAAATGACCACCAGGCTAATTTTTCAGTGACTCTGAAACTAGGCTGAAATAAAGTCATACGAGCCTGCATAATTCAAAAACTACAATGTTACGAAATAAGCCAACGACCAAGGTCAGCTGAGATTTGGGTTCGCTTAAAAAGATAATTCGAGTCAATCACCTCTTAACTAAAAGATGAGGGTTCTAGACGTTTCG
>NC_090258.1:16747659-16773853 GCF_037325665.1 Littorina saxatilis
ACACACACACACACACACACACACACACACACACACACACACACACACACACACACACACACACACACACACACAGTGACACACACACACACACACACACACACACTTTTTCCTGTTCTCTCCTCACAGGTTTTTGTAATCTGTTTGCTGACAGACAGCAAGACAGACAAACAGACAGAGACAGACAGAGAGACAGAGAGAGAGAGAGACAGACAGAGACAGAGAGAGAGAGAGAGGAACATACATAGTTTTTACTCTCTCCCTTAATCCGACATTATTCCCAGCCTACCCCAAGCGATCGAATTTTATGTTACGCCGCATCCATTTCCATCCGTATTGGCGCACAGTTCTTTCGACGCAAGTAAAATAAAATTTCGCTGCAACGTTTCTCAAATTTCTTCACTTTTTGAGTACATGTATTCTCATTCACTTTATCCATGAAAGCGACATTATTCCCGGTGGGTTAACCTTGCCTGGAAATGGCGTTTAGATATTTGAGAATTGATGCAGGTTAATGTAGTTTCAGTGTGTTTGTTTGTTTGCTTGTTTGTTTGTTTGTTTGTTTGTTTGTTTGTTTGTTTGTTTGTTGATTTGTGGTGTTTTTTACCGTTACCTCAGGTATAGTTGTTTTTTTAGGTAAAAACGTTTCTCTCAATGCAAGAAAAATGTTAATGCAGTTTTTTCTTTTTTGCCTTGAGTTGCCTTGCCTTGATATTTTTGTTAAAACATGTTTCACTTTCAGCCCTTATAGTTCTTCTTCTTCTTCTGCGTTCGACAGCCCTTATAGTTAAAGCAATAATATTTCCATTGGGTCAGCCCGCCCCAACGATCGATTCTATGGCACGCTGTAGCCATCTTCATTCGTAAAAAACTTATTTCTCTCGATTCAGGTAAAAACGTTGTTGCAAGTTTGTTTGTTTTTTCTCCAGGTATTTTGTTGTATCATTATTTGTTGATGATTTGATTCAATAGTGAATTCTTTGAAATGTTCATTTGTTCTTGCGACGTGTCGTGTTCGAGTGCGTGTTGTCACCACTATGGAAAGCCGTTTGGCTCATAACCATTACACGTGTAAAAAATGATTAGTACACGTGTAATAAATAATTAATACACGTGTAATTAATGATTAATACACGTGTAATAAAAATGTCATACACGTGTACGAAATGATTAAATACACGCGTAATAAACATTTCTTACACGTGCATGAAATATTTATTACACGTGTATTTAATCATTTTTTACACGTGTATGAAATATGTATTACACGTGTATTTAATCATTATGCTATTCCATAGCATAAGAAAAAAGATAAATTGCACGGGCAATAAGAAATAAATACACGTGTATTAATAATTTATTACACGTGTATTTATGATTTATTACACGTGTAATGGTTATGAGCCAAACGGCTTTCCATACACCACCCAGTATGCTTGTGTATGACTGAGCGTGTAGACACGTGTGTTTGAGTGTGTGTAGGTGGGAGCCCCGTGTACGGAAAAGCCAATATCAGGCCAATAATTAAGTCACCAAGCACAAATTATTTGACACTGTAGTGCAATAAGTCCCCATTTTGCTTTTTTATCGGAAGGCGAGTTTTATATTGCACTCGTACGAAAGGTTGATTTAAACAGACAATCGGGATAGAATAGCATCCTGTATTTCGGAGTACCTCGAGGAAATGAAACTGTCGGGTTCATATTGAAAAGCTCTAACACTTGGTCGCTTAGGCGCGCTTATAATTTGCACTCGCACGAAAGGTTGATTGACACTAACAATTACTCAGGGTGGAATGTTCATCCTGAATTTCAGAATACGTCGACGGAGTAAAGCTGTCAGATTGCTAACGGAATGCTGCCGCTTTTTGTCTGTTGTGAGCGCTATGCATATCTGACACGTGAACTAATTTGTCAAGGGAAATACGATGTGCTCCACTTCAGACAGAGGAAAAACACGTCGCGTGAAGCGATAACAAAACATTTAGTCAATCTGTGGCCTTAACACCAAACTGAACTGAAAAATCTTGGCTGACCAAAGCCCGTCGAACGAGACTTGGTATCATGTCAACAAGGAACCTCATTTGCATAACATGGATTTTCGATGTTTCCGAGAACAAAATCAATTTTAATGTAGCATAATTATCTATATATTTTTGCTAAAAGAAACAAATGTTTTTAAAACAAACTTACGTACAGAAACATTTTGTTTAAATACCAACTCGTGTAAACAGTCCGGCCCACCATCTCAGAGTTGGCCTGGCTCTTCGGTGTCCGAACCCTCCCCCCGTGTACACTACATTGGGTGTGCACGTTAAAGATCCCACGATTGACAAAAGGGTCTTTCCTGGCAAAATTGCTTAGGCACAGTTAATAATTGTCTACCTATACCCGTGTGACTTGGAATAATAGGCCGTGAAAGGTAAATATGCGCCGAAATGGCTGCAATCTACTGGCCGTATAAAATTTCATCTCACACGGCATCACTGCAGAGCGCCTAGAACTGTACCCACGGAATATGCGCGATATAAGCCTCATTGATTGATTGGTTTGATGGGATAAGACTACATGGTCACATACATAACATCAACAGTCTGGATGCTCTGTGTGCGGAGTGGGACATTTTGTGATGAACTCTTTTCACAAAAGTCACCAGCAGCTTTTTAGGAAATTTGTGTTTGTTTGTTTGCTTGCTTAACGCCCAGCCGACCACGAAGGGCCATATCAGGGCGGTGCTGCTTTGACATATAACGTGCGCCACACACAAGACAGAAGTCGCAGCACAGGCTTCATGTCTCACCCAGTCACATTATTCTGACACCGGACCAACCAGTCCTAGCACTAACCCCATAATGCCAGACGCCAGGCGGAGCAGCCACTAGATTGCCAATTTTAAAGTCTTAGGTATGACCCGGCCGGGGTTCGAACCCACGACCTCCCGATCACGGGGCGGACGCCTTACCACTAGGCCAACCGTGCCGGTTTTAAGTTTGGGTCAGTGTCAAAGTAGAGGGTTGGCCTTATTCTAAACTTGGCCAAAAAATTATTGCAACAATTTTCGCACCCAAATTGAAGCATTAATTCCCGTGTAATTTCATTGAAACTTTATATGCAAGTTAAGGCCGTTCACTTGGCTATCAGGATCACTTTTTGGATTAAATATATCTTTTACAGGGATCACGTCACCGCCTTAACTGCTATATAAAGTTTTAATATAATTACAGGGGAATTAATGCTTTAATTTGGGTGCGAAAATTGTTGCAATAATTTTTTGGCCAAGTTTATGTTAAAACTTGACCAGATATGAGACGGTAAGCCGAACTGTTTTCGCTAGAAGGCTTGTGCCTTTTTTAATTGAAAAAGGATAGAATATTTGTGACCCTCCACCACGGAATGAGTCGCATGTCACCTTTGCATGATTTTCATATTTTTACATTTTTCTAAAGAGTTTTTTATGCTCTATCCAGTGGTGAAAACCGTTTTAGAAAAGAGCGAAAACTGTTTGAGTTATAAGCCTGTGACTAAGGTGACCCTCACACTGTTACCAGACACTCCCCGGACTTATATTAAGCCTAACGCAGAACCGCGCGAGGTGACATGCGACTCATTTCGTGGTGGAGGGTCACATTTAAACTTAAGCCAACTCAGTTTTTCATTGTTCGCGGACCCTGCCGCCCATACAGACAGACGTAAAAGCCAAACTTTCATGAGTTATGTGATGGTCGGCCGTGAGCTTACTGCTGCACATAACTGCATGACAATATCTTTTCCTGGGAGAAAGAATTTCGGTCGAAAAAACCCGCCATGTACATTACTTATTGATGTAGGTTTTCAGGACAAAATTACATTAAAAGAAAAAACGTGTAGAAAAGACCTTTCTGATTACATGAATACACATTTCATTGAAACAATCGTTGTTTTCGACATTTAAAAAAAAATTCTATTTACATATTCATGACATTTAGATTCATACATTATGAAAACAACAACAAGCCTCCGGCTTTTGATTGTGTATTCAACTCAGACTTACAACCCAAGATCAATATTAAATATATGTTCGTCGCGACCAGACAGGTTATTACATATTATACAAATGCTTTGTCAGATTAACACAAAGGTATGTACAAGAATACAAATATCAACAACAGTTATGCCTATGTTAATGTTCCTTCATGTTCTAATGGTTATACACCGACTGATTTGATCGTTTGGGGTTTTGGCAGTCAATATGAATATAATTTTCCTTCTTATTCGTAAGACATACGGTGATCGCACTAATATTTGTAAATATCACTTTTGGTAATAGCATGCCGCCATAACATTAAACGTATAATTATGAGGTTGTTGGTGGAGAGCACGCTCGAGGGAGTATAAAAACAAAACTTGACTAAATATAAAAAAACAGAAAGCAAAATTAGATAGTGCCGGTGGGAAAAAAACAGAATAACAAATTCCTTTCTTCTATTTCTACTTCCGCAATTCGAACTCTGTTATTTCTGCAGCGCAAGCACACTTGAAATGGAGGCCATTTTGACAAACCATTTGGGAACTCAGACAGAATCAGAGATTTTCAGAAAGGGCAGAGTATACCGCGGCATCGCCAGCAAATAAAAGGGATGGGAAGAGTAAGAATAAACCACAAACAAATTCAAATCAAAAAACAAGTTGGGTAAAATCAATAACCTTGTTGTTTGTGTTCATTTCATGGGTGTGTGGTTGGTTTGTTTTTTCTAGTCGCAGTTACAATTTTTGTGTATGTAAGACAGATTTTGCCGAGACACCGCGTCAATAGATCCCTTTCTTTAATCTAAGACAGATATTGTAGGGAAGGAGAGAGAGGTGGGAGAGAGAGAAAAGGGAGAGAGAGAGGGGGTGGGAGAGAGAGAAAGGGATAGAGGGAGAGAGAGAGCGAGAGAAGGGATAGAGGGAGGGAGGGAGAGAGAGAGAGAGAAAGGGGGAGAGAGAGAGAACGAGAGAGAGAGAGAGAGAGAGAGAGAGAGAGAGAGAGAGAGAGAGAGAGAGAGAGAGAGAGATGATGATGATGATGGAACTTTATTTTTCAAGGACAGAGGTTTAAGGCTACGCCTTTTTTTACAACCGGTCCTTACTTCCAATACAAATGTCTAATAAATGATAAATAAGTAAAACAACATGACAAATAAACAAATTAAACGAACAAACCAGCAAACAAACAATCGGACAAATAAGCAAACAAGCAAATAAACACAAACAACACAATGACAAAGTAAGCATACATAAAAAAAAATTTAAAAAACATACAAATCGAGAAAGCGAAACATGCAACATGTTAATTGAGGTTACACATGTAAAGTGATCGACAGTAAAATTCCCACGATACCAACGTTGACACTAATGCCTACAATGATTATATGGTGTAAATGATGATTATGAAGATGATGATGATGGTGATGATGATGATGATGATGATGATGATGATGATGATGATGATGATGATGATGATGATGATGATGATGATGATGATGATGATGATGATGATGATGATGATGATGATGATGGAAATTCGCAATATAAATTACACATAATACATGTGATAAACAACATATTTGTGTAATTCATAAAGCTTTGCCAATTGTTGACAGCTACTTGCACATGTTAAGACTAGTATAGCCATCTAGGTAGACATATAATAATTACGCAGAGCTTGTTTAAAATGGTTGGGATACACCATCGCAAGACACCGAAAATAACGATTTTTGATAAGCTGCCATTTAATCCCTATTTGTCCTATTTTGATTCTGTTTGCTTTAAATGGAAGTGTAGGATGTGTACTTTATGTAAACAAAAATCATGCTTAGTAAGAATAAAATAATAGCATAAATAAAAAAACATTAAAAAAAATATTTAAAAAAAAGAGCGACGGATATGACATGATATGTTCTAGACTATTGCATTTTTTTACTTCAAAATTGGCATGCACATAGATATTGAACATATATATCATGTATAGTAAGATATTTACTGATAATTTGAAAAAAAATAGTTTGCGCCATAAAAACTTTACAAAAAATGTCAGATTTTTAAAAAAGCAGAATTTTGCTGGTAGAGATTTGGGCTTGGTACAAAAAATGCCATCATATCCCATAAGCAACTGTAGAAAATTTTAAGTCAAAAGGATTAATAATTTAGAAAATATCTTGTCATGACTGAAGAGTATTTTCGCATGTGCAGTTTTGAGAAAATCAGCTGTAAAGATTAACTACAGAAAATTTACAACACAGGACAAAACATACTCAGAAACAAGTCAGAACACTCTGATGGATTTAAATGAACTCACTTCATTGGTCCCCTACCCCTACTGTGTACTCCCCTGCTCCTGCTGTGTAATTCTCCTTAGTATCCTGGTTGATTTCAGAACTATTGATAGCGGCGCGACGGCGTTTCACGTTGGTAACCGCCGGATTCTGCTGATTGTAAATACGGCTACTGTCCATTTGTTGAAAACATTTTGTGGCATAGTATCCAGCTCTGAATCCAAGATATTGGAAAATGTCAGTCCTTCTTAACTCCCCATCGTTGAACACAATCGTGGCATCTGCTACAGCAAGTTCTATGCGGGGACGGCCACAGAAGGGTTTTTTTGGACAACGATCCCGTTGGTGTTTTGCGTCCCTCCGTGAACACACTTCTCAAGCAGAGAGTCATCAGACAAAGTCTCAAACACAGGTCTGATAGAATCCATCACATATGGGGGAAGAGAGTTCTGATCCGGGTCCTGACCGTTTTGTTTTTTGCTTGGACACCATGTCCCACAATTTCGGTGCTCTTTATTTCTGTGTTCGAAGATGGCCCAGATCGCGTTCCTCATGGCTTGTAGATTTACCACATTTTGTCTTATGGCGGCGTCACGACTCTCTCCGTCAATGGCAAAAACTGTAAAGTTATTGACACAGAAACCCTCTCAAACTACTGTGACTCGTGTGCAAAACATAAGAACAAACTTGGTGTAGATGAATTTGAGTTGTGGAAAGCTGCCCATGTGAGGAAAGGTTTGTGCAACAAGAACCACACTGGCTCCGCAGGTAGCATGGAGCCGGTTGGAGCAGAGACAACATTCAGGCGGCCGTCGGAACTACACAAACTCCGATATGTGAGATACCTTGGTGATGGTGACTCAAAGTCATATGCCAGGGTACGAGATGCAGGCATTTATGAGGGAGTAGACATTGAAAAATTGGAATGCTGTGCCTGTGGACACGTCCAGAAGAGAATGATGCGCCAACTGACGAACAAAGTGACGGATCTCAAGAATACCAAATTCCAACACAACGGGAAAACTGTGAAGGGGATAGGTGGTAGAAGTGGACTCAGAATGGCTGGAATACTCAAAATTCAAGGACTTCCTCCTCTTCTGTGCCATGTGCCGGCTACTGAGACAGTAACATCAGTCAGTTTGTCATTTTCTTCCTCGGTGACCTCACCTCTCAATTCTTGAGCAGCTTTTCTAATGGAATTGTCTGCAACACACCTGGTTTGCTTGAGGATCTGTCTTTTGTGATTCTGCCAGCTTTTAGGGGCTGGGGGAGGAGGCATGTTCATGTTGCCAAGGAATCGCTGGGCACCCTTTTTACATTTAGTCAAGTTTTGACTAAATGTTTTAACATAGAGGGGGGAATCGAGACGAGGGTCGTGGTGTATGTGTGTGTGTGTGTGTGTGTGTGTCTGTCTGTCTGTCTGTGTGTGTGTGTAGAGCGATTCAGACTAAACTACTGGGCCGATCTTTATGACATTTAACATGAGAGTTCCTGTGTATGATATGCCCGGACGGTTTTTTCTTTTTTTCGATAAATACCTTTGATGACGTCATATCCGGCTTTTTGTAAAAGTTGAGGCGGCACTGTCACACCCTCATTTTTCAATCAAATTGATTGAAATTTTGGCAAAGCAATCTTCGACGAAGGCCGGGGTTTGGTATTGCATTTCAGTTTGGTGGCTTAAAAACTAATGAGTGAGTTTGGTCATTAAAAATTGGAAACTTGTAATTAAACTTATTTTTTTATTAAACGATCCAAAAATAATTTCATCTTATTCTTCGTCATTTTCTGATTCCAAAAACATATACATATGTTATATTTGGATTAAAAACAAGCTCTGAAAATTAAAAATATAAAAATTATGATCAAAATTAAATGTCCGAAATCGTTTTAAAAACTATTTCATCTTATTCCTTGTCGGTTCCTGATTCCAAAAACATATAGATATGATATGTTTGGATTAAAAACACGCTCAGAAAGTTAAAACGAAGAGAGGTACAGTAAAGCGTGCTATGAAGCACAGCGCAACCGCTACCGCGCCAAACAGGCTCGTCACTTTCACTGCCTTTTGCACTAGCGACGGACTACGTTCAGTTTCATTCTGTGAGTTCCACAGCTTGACTAAATGTAGTAATTTCGCCTTACGCGACTTGTTATTCTTTCCCATGGCTAAAATTGCCAAGGGAAATCTTCTGTTCACTTCATACACTTTTCCTACTTTTCCAGATGAACAAAATTCAACAGTTTGTTGGCATTGACAAGTGAAAGTGAGTGTACTTGCTTGGGTGATTTTTCCTCTTTCACATGAGACAATCGCTTGTTTGCACCAAGTTCCTTTTTGCAATGAGGACACAACAAACTCTGGACAAACGTGATCAAACGCTGGATATCAACAAACCGAAATCCTGTCAACTCATTGTCTATGTCAAAGTCCACATCTTCTTGCTTTATTTTGGTAAAAGACGCCGAGTTTTCAATGAAAGAAGGTCCGGAAGTAGGTTTTGTTTTCGATTTTCGAGCACGCGGTGTGTTGTTGCCAACATGTTGCACTGACGAATTTTCAGTTGATTCGATCGAATCAGGCTTAGAACTTGTGATCGGAACATCTAACCTAGGTTGCTTACTTGCTGTAACTCTTGTATTTCCCTGAAAAACACGCTTTTGGGGTCGATCTGCACGCCTTTTCATGATTGTTTTGTGATGAGACACTTCTATCGATCGCAGCGAGCGAAGGCAAACACAGAAACGGTAGTTAGTCAATACCGAGCACGCTCATAAGCGACGCTCTGATTGGCTGGTAGTCGGACCTTATTTGGACCTTCCAACTATGTCTCACTTACCCAATAGCCAATGAAAATGAGTTTTAGTGTCTTTTGGGATTTGAAAATGTTCGTCTGCAGCGTTCTACCGGTGTCATTTTGACGTTTGAATTAGCTTTCTAGGTGAATTAGAAGTGAAGTTGTGATCAAACACACAAATGAGTAGCCAATGGTGTATGTTTGAAAGATGATAGAAGCACACATATAGTAAATAATAGTTTTAAAAATGAGAAATAAACAACTTCCAGTAAAAACACATTGATTTTGACATGCACAAACAAAAGTAGAATGGTTGTAGTTTTATAAAAAGCAGAAAACAAAAAATCATGAAAAATCGTAATTTTTGTGTTTGACAATGGTGTCTCCTACCCTGTTCTTATTACTGACGGAATGGAGTTCCACACCATAGAGCCAGAGAAGGCTTGACTAGTTTTGAACAAATCAATCCTGGGTATTGGTGGTAGAAAATTGATAGACCCGTACCTTTCGGTGACTGTGAAAAAGGTCCTGAATATTGTTGGGCACTTCGCCATGATATACTTTATACATCATTACAGTCTTATTAAACTGTAACTGTTTAACTAGCGGCAGGTAGTTTAGATTCTTTAACTTCAAATCAGCTGATAATTGTGGACCATTTAACATGAGTTTAGCTGCCCGACGATGTAGAGAGTTTAACTTTTTCATGTGAACATCAGAGACGCCATCCCAAAGAGTTGATGCGTAATTAATGTGGGATAAGATGTGGGCATGATAAAATAGTTATAGTGTCGCGATATCGACATATTAGTTTTACTTAGATAGCAGAAACAAATTCGTGGATACTTGTTGACAAATATAATGTACATGAGATTGGCATTTTAATTCTTGATCGACTATCAGACCCAAAACACGATGTTCCGTTACCTGCTGAACAGGTTGTGATTCCAGAGAAAGATTTAACTTAAGAGGTCGTGACTGGTGTTTTTGTCTTGTTGTAATAATCATGCTTTTTGTCTTTCCTGTGTGCACTATCATAAAATGTTGGTGAGAGAGAGAGAGAGAGAGAGAGAGAGAGAGAGAGAGAGAGAGAGAGAGAGAGACGGAGAGAGAGAGAGAGATCGGTTTAGGGGTGAAAAAGGGAAGAGACAGAGAGGGGGGGGGCAAGGCAGTGAGGGGGACGGACAGAGGGAAGCAGAGACACGTACAGATACAGAGAGACAGAAGGAGAAAGAGAACGACAGACAATCCCTGGTAGAGATGACGATGCAAGGTAGAGTAATCGAGGCACTTTCGTACACTTGGCCCCCCAAAATTGCACCAGCACTTGTTTTTACCTCAAACAAATTCGCACGCGTTTTATTTTCATAAAAACTGTCTATGCTTTATAATGAACCATTCTTGCTTTATTTATTTATTTATTCATTTGCTTGTTTGTCTCGGCGACGAACGAGAAACACACGACATTTGTCGCAGAGCATAAATATGTGCATACGCGAGATGTAAGGTTCGGGAACTCGCAGCTATACCAACAGAGAAATTGCAGATTTAGATTTGGGTAATTTGTTGGGTGGTTGTTTTTGGGGTTTTTTTTGTTTGTTTTTTGTGTGTGTGTTTTTTTGTACATAACTTAGAGCTGCGGACGGAAAGTTTTTATTTTCTATTTCGTATTATTTTGTTTCTCTGTTCAGCTCTCGAACGAACATGATTTCGGGAGCAACTGGAGCAAAGTTGAAAGTCTTCATTCGATTCGGGCCCAATCGTGAAGACCAAGAAGAACAACAAGAGGAATAAGATGAACAAGAAGAACAACAACACGAACAAGATCAAGAAGTTACACGATTCGGAAGAGACAGATTACACAAAAAAGAGAAGTCGTAAAAAAACAAAAACAAAACTGCATGCAGGAAAAAGTCGTAAAAACGACGTGAAATTCTTAAAAGCAGAAAAAGCCTTTGCCGCGCGTGCTATCCTTGTATCCACGTTTATTCACGAAATGAAGACAGATATGCATGATTCTAAAGGCACAGTCCTTCCCATGAAAGCACTTCCACTCACCATCTCAGATCTGCCTAGGCTTATACATGGGAGATAACGATCCCTTCACTTGGACACGTATACAAACTCAACAGCTTGGTTGCATTTTGTGCGGGTTTGGATTTCTTTTTATGAAGTAGTCTGTAAAGGACTCTAGTGACAAAAGTAACTCATCAAAGAATGGTTACATTACACAGGAAGCAGCCCGCTACATTTTAAGAGAAAATGATACGCTGTTACGCCACGCCAAGCTTAAAATGACTACGCTCAAACAAATAATGACAAGCATGCAGCAGTTTTGCTCTTTCTTGTGAGTCCTGGTACTCATGTCTGATTCTCACTCCGTGCAGCGGTCAGAATTTTTGTCATACATTTTCCACGCTTAAAAATGACACTGCAGACACTCTCTAATGGTCATCATGTTTCTTTTTTTCTAAATCAACTTTTAAAATATGTTTGCATTCGTGCGAGAAATAGCTTGAATGTGGATGTGCGGATACATTTAAGACACTGCCACACCAAAACACCATTTGCAACGCCAAAACAACATTTGCTACGCTGAAAATGACCAAAACAAAATATATTGCTACACTTGAAGTGTTGATGTTGCTAACGGTATATGTGTCTTCGTGGAGGGATGGTCACACCCCCCACCCCCCCCCCCCCCCCCCCACACACCCCCCCCCCCCTCGTCTCGGCAGATGTGAGAAAGTGACACGAACTATTTTCTGGAAAGAGTGAATGCTTTATGTCCTACAGGCTAAATAGTTCGCCTCTTACGGACAAGATATGGGATATCGAAAAAAAATCCCTGCGCTTAGAACTGTACCCACGGA
This sequence comes from Littorina saxatilis, assembly GCF_037325665.1. Taxonomy (NCBI): domain Eukaryota; kingdom Metazoa; phylum Mollusca; class Gastropoda; order Littorinimorpha; family Littorinidae; genus Littorina; species Littorina saxatilis. Next base: position 16,759,623 of record NC_090258.1, read on the forward strand.
ATACGCGCGATATAAGCCTCATATTGATTGATTGATTGATTGAGTATTACGCCCTAATGGTTTTTGACGAAATACACAAGTGTATGCGTGTTTAGGTGGTATCAGCCATCTGCACTTATGGCAGAATGACCGAGGTCTTTTACGTGCCATTGTGGTGACACGGACGCAGGGACATGGCTACCGTCTCTGGGTCTGCACATAAAGTTGACCCGTGTCCGTCCCGGCCCGAATTCGAATCTGCGACCTTCCGATCACAAGCCCAGTGCTACCAACTGAGCTACCGGGCCCCCCACGTGGAAGGATGGTCACACACCCCTTTAAAGTCTCGGCAGATCTGAGAAAGTAAGACTGTGAACTGTTTTCACGGGACGGACGTTGCCTTTAAAACTCGGACGACATCGAGAGCGGAAGTCGATCCTTGCGCCTACGCTGAGGTCCTCTATCATTGGTGACATCTGCAAGATTTCATTTTTTAATATCGGCCATGAATGATTTTATATCGTGATTGTAAAAATGGTGCATCATCCATGTTAAAGTCCTCGAGCCTCGGGCTTATTGCTTTTCGTTGCCATCTGGTTATCATCAATCCGTCCGTCCGTCCGTCCGTCTGTCCGTCCGTCCGTCCGTCCCTATAATTATCGCAGACACCACCTGACATTTACAGGGGATTTTTGTGTGGTCATCATGTGTCCATCCATCCATCCATCCATCCATCCATCTATCCATCTATCCGTTCTTCAAGCTGCGAACTCAAGCGTACATTTACGGGGACTTTTTGTGTGGTCATCATGTGTCCATCCATCCATCCATCCATCTATCCATCTATCCGTTCTTCAAGCTGCGACCTTAAGCGTACATTTACAGGAATGTAGTATTGTTGTCTGTGTATGTGTAAGGGGGTGGAGGGGGGGTGGGGGTGCCATCCCGTTATTCATCCATCCATCTATCCGTTCCTCGAGGTGCGAACACCAGCTTACATGTACATTGTTTCTGTTGCCATTCGGTATCCATCCATCTGATAGTCTGTTCCTCGGCCTGCCAAATCCACCTTACAGTTGATTACATCAAGTTATTATTTTTCGTTTGCATATAATATATGCTTTCCACGCATCCCTTCATCCGAACCTCGCCCTGCGACCCCAAGCTTATATTTACCGTGACTTTCTTGTGCGGGGTTTGTTTCGGTCTGCGATCCGCAACTTACATTTACTTGGACTACATGTTGTTTTGTGGCCATCCAGTGTCCATCCATCCATCCATCTATCCATCCATCCATCCGCCCGTCTGATCATCGCCCTGCGACCTCCAGTTTACATTTACTGGGACTTCTTGGGGTTGTTAGCTTTTGCTTTTGGTGTGTGTGTGTGTGTGTGTGTGTGTGTGTGTGTGTGTGTGTGTGTGTGTGTGTGTTGTATTAAACACAGCGTTTAGAATTTGAATAAATTAACATAAAAAACACTGCTTTTAAGCTTCTTCTGATGCGTTCTGTTATCATTCCAAAACCAAAACCGAACAATGTATACCTCTTGCGCAACCTCAGGCCTGTTTGTTTCCTTTCCTTTTTTTTCAACGAGAACACCTTCATATTTTCGAAAAATGTTGAAACTTTGATACCCATTTCGAGAAAAACAATTCTAGCAGCATCCTTGTCTGGCTTGCTATGAACTACTTTCGTTGACTAAAGAGCAGACGACAGAAGCAAATAAACAGAGATTTACAGTAATGTCAAACGCACAAGAACACCGCTGCATGTGCAGGAAAAGTAAGGAATCGGCAGAATGAAAACCGCGCATGGAAAAACGACGAGCCAGAATAGAAACAGGATACACGAGGATTGTCAAGGATTGAGACAAAAATGAGTTTAAAACCACAAAAAGAGGAAGAAGAAGCAAACCAAGAGACGGAAACAGGGTGTGTATTTTTTTTCCTATTTCGGTTAAATGGAGAAGAAGAAAAAACAGAGTCAGGATGGATCGAGCTTTCAAATGTGACCGAACTTGAGAGGTGTGTTTGGATGGGGGATGGGGTGTGGTGGAGACAAGAGGGGGGCAGTGGCGGATCCAGGGGGGGGGGGAGGTCCCGGAGTTTCCGGAACCCCCCCCCCCCCCCTAGCCTAAACAAAATATTTTTTTTAAATAATAATAAATAAATAAATAAATAAAATTGAGAGTAAAGAAAAGATGATGGCTCAGATTGTACCAAATTACTTCATTTTCCGTGATTTTTATCAACATTTTCCCGGGGGGTCATGCCCCCGGACCCCCCTAAGAGCGGGCCTTTGTCTTCTAAGTGACTGTTTTAGAAAGTAGTTGGGTACTTTGTTGGCTCAGGTTGTACCAGATCGATCAATTGTCCTTGTTTTGATCCAAATTTGTCTACAGTAGGCTACATGTAGTGTATTTGTTGTTTTAGTGATAATGTGATAATGTGTATACACATTTAGGGCTGTTTTTCAGTATTAATAACATGTTCTGTTTGATTAAGGGTATTCAGCTGGTATTTCCTTGTTTTTACTACCTATTTTATTCATGTTTTTACTACTTAATTAGTGGAAGAATCTGTTGTAATGTATGTTTGATGGTGTACGCTTTTAATCAAGCGTTGCTGACTATGAATGTAGATGTAAATGTTTGTATAACTGTGTTTGAATTTTAAATGTGTCAAGCGCAAAGAGCATAATTGTAAAGTTATGATGTTGCGCTATATAAATGCTCATTTATTATTATTATTATTATTTTTAAATTGACTTATGGGAAGGTGTATAAGGGGAGGTGTCTTGGCTCAGATTGCACCAGATTGCTCAATTTTCCTTGTTTTGATCAACACTTTCCGGGGGAGCGTCGTCGTATTGTCCCTAAAAGATATTTGGACCCCCCCCCCCCCCCCCCCTAAAAATGATGTGATCCGCGGTGTCGTATGTGGGCGATTTTGCGTTGGAGTAATCCCACGACCTTTTTTCTCACTTTTTAAGATCAGATGTTTAATTTGTTCCTGTGTCAACCGTGTTGTAAATAACCACAAAGCCGTCCAGGTTTTTTGCATGGAACAAGAGCATCTTTCCAGTTTGACAAACGCACCAATCTCGCCAACATTCAGTGAATCTGAATGAGTTGTTAATGCGAAAGAATGTGTATGAGTGCGCCTTGAGTCGCCTTGTTGGTGAGATATGTGCGCGTTATAAATTCTCGTATTATTATTATTATCTGTCCACACAAAAGATTGAACCTGAATCCACTCGATCATATTTCACCGAGACCCCTAAGTCTTGGACTTGCCGAATCCCTTCGACCCAGACAGAGAGTACTTGTCTCGGTCATTGAAGCCAACAGTTTATTTAATTTGCATAAAACGAATGTTCTTCTCTGTCTTTTTTAGTACATTTTCAATTTAAAACAACGCACCTCTGCACATGGATATTATACGTTATTGCGTTTTTGACCAAAATATGACATTTTACACAGATCGAGACAGTTATTGTTCTCCGAGACCGCGCTAGCGGTCGAGGTGAACAATGACTGTCGAGATCTGTGTAAAATGTCATATTTTGGTCAAAAACGCGAATAACATTTATGTATCGATCGAATTCCTTTCAGGTACTGACTTTGTTGTTGTTTTGACGATTGAACGAGCATACACACATGCAATCAAACACATAACTTCATAAGCTTCATATTTGGGTGTTTCAGGTTGACCGAAACTTTAAAGGAACTATAAAACACACGTCATGTACTGACTTTGTTGTTGTTTTGACGATTGAACGAGCACACACACATGCAACCAAACACATGACGTGTGTTTTGTAGTTCCTTTGAAGTATCGGTCAACCTGAAACGCCCAAATATGAAGTTTTGTAGGCCTCTGACGTCACATGGCTCAAAGAAGGGAAATCCACTGTCCAATCGATACATAATACATATATTTTGGTTCAGAAATTAATAAAGCATACAATTAAACGACTAGATATATAGTGTCAGTTATTGTATTTCCAATTTAAGGAATACATTTGATTGAAACGCACATTTATTAATCAAGCTGAAATGCAATACCGTCATTCGGATCAAATAACATTTTTGTGACCAAAATGTCGATGAATGTATGTATACAATGCGTCGTCGCAGTGCCGCCTCAACTATCTATTAGACAAACAATTTTATTAACCCTTTTTGTCCAAACCGTAAACAAAATTGTGTGAAATCATCTGGAAAAAAATCTGTACTTTATTGGTCAAGAACTAAACATAGTTTTATTAGCTCAATTAATTCCGCAGATTGAAGCAGATGTCACCGATTGACACACAAGTCAATTGCGAAACCAATTCAGCAAAGGATTGTCGCTTTGTTTAGAAAGCATGCAAGTTGACAATCGCTTTTCGTCCAAGTGGACAGATGCTCTTATCTCATGGAAAAGCCTGGACAGACCGGTACGGTAGAGCTTTACACGTCATGATGCTTTACACGTCATGATGCTTTACACGTCATGATGCTTTACACGTCATGATGCTTAACACGCAAAAGGCGGTATCTCTTTCAGAGCTGCACAGGGTATTGGAACTTGTTAGCATTTTGATACCATCATAACATATATTCTCTACCCAAAAAAACCCACCTAAGGACCGGTCAAGAAAATGTATACAATTTGTACAAACTTGCTAGAAATGAAGGGTTCAATGACTTAATTGTAACCACATAAGTCATAGTTAAGAAGTTTTGCAGCAGAGAGTTAATTCATTCTGGAGCTCTCGATCAATTGCACAACATGAGAAAAAGAGAAACACAAGTCATGTCAAAAACGGCATGCTGCTTCTCTCTTGGAGTCCAATTGATCAACTAAAAAAGTGATTTAGGAGGCTTTTTAACCATTTCGGCCAAAACGGAAGTCCATGCGTAGATTAGCTCTGTTACGAGCCATCGGAAAGTTGTTGTTTTTTCTGTTGTTACATGTATCATTGGGTTGCTGAGGGTTAATGTTCTTTGACTGCAAGCCTCTAGAAACTTTTACTTGAAATTTGCAGTCCTGATTTTCTTGATTTATATTACATTAGGCCAATGTGCTATGACAATTTTAAGTCAACTCTGTCTAAAATCTTGGCTTTCTCGAAATTTAAAAAAATTAGATATGCAATTTTATCATGATCGTGACGATTTGCTACAATCCGGATTCTACTTCCTCTGATCAAAAAGCTTTCAAAAGCTGTCAGACGTATGCGTGCCTGACGGGCGCAGTGGCGTAGTGGTAAGACATCGGCCTCCTAATCGGAAGGTCGTGAGTTCAAATTCCGGCCACTGCCGCCTGGTGGGTTCAGGGTGAATATTTTTCCGATCTCCCAGGTCAACTTATGTTCAGACCTGCTAGTGCCTTATCCCCCTTCGTGTGTACACGCAAGCACAAGACCAAGTGCGCACGGAAAATATCCGGTAATCCATGTCAGAGTTTGGGGGGTTAGAGTAACACGAAAATACCCAGCATGCTTCCCCCGAAATCGGCGTAAGCTGCCTGAATGGCGGGGTAAAAACGGTCATACACGTAAAAATTCACTCGTGCTAAACCATGCGTGAACGTGGGAGTTTCAGCCCATGAACGAAGAAAAAGACGAAGAAGAAGAAGAAGAAGAAGAAGAAGAAGAAGAAGAAGAAGAAGAAGAAGAAGAAGAAGAAGAAGAAGAAGAAGAAGAAGAAGAAGAAGAAAAGGAAGAGGAAGACGAAGACGAAGACGAAGTATGCGTGCCCGACAGCACTGGGGGAAAAAACAATACGAAAGAGAAGATTATTTTGTTTTCTTCAAAAATGTTTTATTCAGGCAATTGTACAATTTGTCATGCAATGCATAGACGTCAGATGATAAAAGAGAAGATGTGATTAATTACATTTGTTCGATTTTTTTTCTGAAATAAAGATTAAGTCCATGCCCGTATGAACTGATGGGCTCACCGTGATAGCTGGGCAGGAATATCTACACGCGATAAGACCATCCCTCCACTGGGACACATACCAGAATCAACACAAATGGTATTTCATGACGAATTAATTCTACAGATTTCCGCTGTTGTCTGTTAAGAAATGAATATTCATGAGGACATTTATATAGCGCAAATCCTAAAAAAAAAATTAAAAAAATTAAAAATTAAACAAGACAAAAAAAGTTCTTCGCGCCTCACAAAAACATACATAAATAAATTATCCAATAACAAAATCAATTCCTGAACACATAAATAAATTATCCAATAACAAAATCAATTCCTGAACAAATCCCACTCTGCACAGACAACACAGACAACACAGACAACACAGACAACACAGACAACACAGACAACACAGACAACACAGACAACACAGACAACACCTTGGCTGCTCATTTTTTGGTATGCGTCCAAATGGAGGGATAGTATGTGTCTTGAAGGTCCAATTCGCCGGAACCCGTTTCTCAAAGGGGTAGGCTCAGGCCACTCGCGCTTTTCAATCTACGCTGCCACTTGCCGATTTTCACGTTTAGAAAGGGTGCACAAGCGTGTCCTCTCCTTTCTTTTATTTTTCTTTAATTTCTCTCTCTCTCTTTCTCTCTCTCTCTCTCTCTCTCTCTCTCTCTCTCTCTCTCTTTATCTCTCTCTCTCTCTCTTTCTCTCTCTCACTCTCTCTCTCTCTCACTCTCTCTCTCTCTCTCTCACTCTCACTCTCTCTCTCTCTCACTCTCTCTCTCTTTTTCTCTCTTTCTCACTCTCTCTCTCTCTCTCTCTCTCTCTCTCTCTCTCTCTCTCTCTCTCTCTCTCTCTCTCTCTCTCTCTCTCTCTCTCTCTCTCCCCTCACCCATCCCCAACCACCCGTCTCTGTCTAAAGGATTCAGCAGGGATTTTCGTCAAGGATAAACGAAATCTTGCAAGAGGCTACAATTAGAATTTAGACTCTTTTTTCTGTTCGTCCGTTAGAAGAAAAGCTGGAATGCACGAGTGCGTCTAATGCCAGAATAACATCTGAATTAGAAAAGAGCTATCATCGAGTTAGAGAAACCTGGCGTGTCTGAGAGAGTGAGGATTCCGGGAAAAGGGCTGAGGACAAAAAGGTGGCAGGTCGCCCTAATGATTTTATTTCCCCCTGCTTTTAAAGTTTCAGCAGCAGAATGAGAATGTAGAAAAGATTAAGGAGCTTTATTTTTTTGGCGTTGATGGTTGTTTTCCTCTGTGTGCGTCAATTCCTCTTTGGGAATTTATTTTGCTATGCCCATCTGTTCCGCTCGTTGGAGTATAACCTTGTTTATACATTCATTTTTTGTCTTCTGTTTTTATGTTGTTGATGTTTTTTTCTAGTCTCTCACTCTCTCTCTGTCTGTCTCTGTCTCTGTCTCTGTCTCTCTCTCTCTCTCTCTCTCTCTCTCTCTCTCTCTCTCTCTCTCTCTCTCTCTCTCTCTCGCTCTCTTTTTCTCTCTCTCACAACCCTACAAAATTGCAATGCACATCACATTTAAGACAAGAGGCAAAGCCTTCAAGGCTCAAGTGAGAAATCGACAAACAGTAACACAAACTCAATCACTCCGTCACACATACACACACACAGTAAGCATAGGTGACACGGTGCAAGAGTGCGAGACACTAGATCTAGATCTGTCTGTCTGTAGCCTACTTACGGGGACACGACTGCCAGATGGACAGATCGACACTGCGCTTTCGACAGCGCTTCCTCGCGCAGACACTGGAAAAACGCTGTGCAGATTAACCTGTAGGAAATCTCCTTTGGTATCTTCTTTATCTATTTTTCTGGAGCTACGAAACCGAACAATGTGAAATCGTCTTCTCCGAATCGGCGAACTGCAGCTCGGTGATAACTGTATCTATACCACAATCCTTCACGCGATCTGACCTAACCTTGACCCCTGACCTGGTCTACATACCACACACGACACAAACCAGTCACCTGTTTTTACCCCCCCCCAACCCCCCCCCCCCCTCCCCCCCCCACCACCCGTTTTCTTTGGATACACATTTTAACTACATACGTGCCGACGAAATGTTGATCATTACTTCAATACTTTGAAGCTATTGCTTGAATAATAACCAGGTAAAATTAGTATTTCGGTGTTCAGTCAAATGTTAAAGTTTCTACCACAGACATACATACATACATACATACATACATACATACGAACGCACGCACGCACGCACGCACGCACGCACGCACGCACGCACGCACGCACGCACAGACAGACAAAAGTTAGCATCGCATAGGCTACACTTACGTGAGCCAAAAATGGCTGACAGACTTCACATTTGGAAAATACAATCCAAAACGTAATCCAAAATGCCGGAAAAGAGAGAAGTGGGAGTGTGGTTTTAAAGGGAACTTTCTGCTCGCGTAAACCTTCCATACCCCCCCCCCCCCCCCCTCTAATAAAATAAACAACGAAATAAAGATGAATATCGCACGTTAATGTTAATGCTTGTTATTCTTTCAGGTGTCAGAAGATTGGCTCTGCTAAATCTCATTGCACATGTCCTTTTCATTTGGAACGCGAACTTCCCGTTGTTTCTCAGACCTCATTTAAGTAACCCCCTGCAGCTCTTGTCCACGCTTTTGCATGGAATAAGAAACGCTCGCGCTGGACCCGAGTACTCTTCAGACTGGCTCGCTCCCCCAGTATGAAAGTTTTTGTCTTGTGCACGTTTAAGACCAAGTGATTGCTCTGTGTGAATTACAGGCATTCCCTTTGCTATATAAGTACATTGCATGCGAGCCGAGGATGTGCGTGGTGACTGGCCTTTCTCTTTTATTTGATCACAGTGAAAAATATACTGCCGACCCTCTTCATAACTGGTGAACTGGTGGCCCACGAAGTTCTTTTACTGTCCTGGCTCGCGGATTCTTGCATTTATCACGCCCCAGGTAGTTTTATCAAATTCTTTAATGTAAACAAAGGAAACCATAAGAAAAAATACAAATTAATATGATAAGAATCAAAACACAAAATCGCGACCTCTAAACCACCGCAGTCGCAACCGAGCAACCAACGCTTGGTAGAAAATGGGGTACACAACAAATCAAATTATTCAAACACACAACGCGCAAAGCCTGGCAAATCGTCTCGCATGCGAGACGCATGCTTTTTATATTTAGTCAAGTTTTGACTAAATATTTTAACATCGAGGGGGAATCGAAACGAGGGTATGGTGTATGTGTGTGCGCGTGTGTGTGTGTGTGTGTAGAGCGATTCAGACTAAACTACTGGACCGATCTTTATGAAATTTGACATGAGAGTTCCTGAATATGAAATCCCCGAACGTTTTTTTTCATTTTTTTGATAAATGTCTTTGATGACGTCATATCCGGCTTTTCGTGAAAGTTGAGGCGGCACTGTCACGCCCTCATTTTTCAACCAAATTGGTTGAAATTTTGGTCAAGTAATCTTCGACGAAGCCCGGGATTCGGTATTGCATTTCAGCTTGGTGGCTTAAAAATTAATTAATGACTTAGGTCATTAAAAATCTGAAAATTGTAAAAAAAAATTAAAATTTATAAAACGATCCAAATTTACGTTTATCTTATTCTCCATCATTTGCTGATTCCAAAAACATATAAATATGTTATATTCGGATTAAAAACAAGCTCTGAAAATTAAATATATAAAAATTATTATCAACATTTTTTTTTCGAAATCAATTTAAAAACACTTTCATCTTATTCCTTGTCGGTTCCTGATTCCAAAAATATATAGATATGATATGTTTGGATTAAAAACACGCTCAGAAAGTTAAAACGAAGAGAGGTACAGAAAAGCGTGCTATCCTTCTCAGCGCAACGAATATCCCGCTCTTCTTGTCAATTCCACGGGCACTGCCTTTGCCACGGGCGGTGGAGTGACGATGCTACGAGTATACGGTCTTGCTGCGTTGCGTTGCGTTCAGTTTCATTCTGTGAGTTCGACAGCTACTTGACTAAATATTGTATTTTCGCCTTACGCGACTTGTTATGAGCTATATTTCTCGTCAGTGTGTGACGCGTTCGGCTTTTCTCGTCAGTGTGTGACGCGTTCGGCTGGTCTATCAGCTCAATGGCTGCGTGTTGCCCCGCCGGTGTGAACTCCTCCTACGGCCAAGTCGTTTTTGTGGTTTATTTCGCATTTAGGTCCCAGGTAACATTATGAAGTTTTAATACGATCAATCGGACCTATTATCAAGTTAGTGTATCAACTTTTGAACGAACTGCGCCCAGTAGTTTCCCAGCAATAAGCTGTTAAGTGGAGAAAGACACACACACACACACACACACACACACACACACACACACACACACACACACACAGACACACGATTAAAGTCTGCGGAGCCCAAGTACTAGCGTACTCGGGGATAAAAGCATATTTACACAGACCGGCATGAGACCAAGGGTAGGACGGATGGTGGCGAGAGAGGTGAAGGGATGGGGAATGTTTACAGTGCCGTGTGACTGTGTGAAAGGATGAAAATGTGTCCCTGGACTTTGTGTCCTGGGATTATAAGTCCCTGGACTTTATTTCCTAGGAAAAGGTGTCCTATTTCTCAGGCTGGAAAGTCCGCACAGGAGGACACATTTTCCGGACAGAGAGTCCGCTTTTAATTTTTGGACTTATTTTCCGGACTGAGAGTCCGCTTTGTTCTTCGCAGTTGAAGTGATAATTGAAAGTCATGTTCACATTGTTGCAAGTTTTCCTAATGTATATATGCTTAGGACACACTCACAAACCCAACACACACACACACACACACACACACACACACACACACGCGCGCGCGCGCGCGCACACACACCCACACACACACACACATATGTATATCAAAGCGAATGTCTGATTTAGCAGGTAGTTTTCCACATCGGAGAGTGACGTTCTGTCCCTGCACCATCTTTCTTTTGTGTGTCAGCAACTCCCCCAAATTTATATTTATTTATTTATTTATTAAGGAGATTTCTATAGCGCATAACTAAAAGCACTATGCGCTTATATCATTGCTAGCAATGCCAGGTGTTGACATTTGCATGATTATTAGGCTGTACATGTTTGGAAAGTGATAGAACGTTCTTATTGCTGACATGCCTCCTTCTCTCTGTATTTCGTGGTGAAAATGCTTAGGACAGCACCTGGACACCGCACGACTTTAGACAAATCCTCCACATTTCAACAAAAGCAACGTGTGGGGGGGGGGGGGGGGGGGGAGAGGGGGTAAAGAGATTGACTGATTTATTGACTGACTCTAGTATTGTGTGTACGAAAAATAAAATATGCATGTGCACACAAAAATATGTATACAACCACAAACACTTTAAAACAAAACAAATTAATAATTCAAACATGTACAAAATTTAAAAAACGTTTCGATCGGGAAGACCGAGTCGTTTATTGCAAAACCCAGCACATAAAGTGGAGAGATAATGAACCAATACAAGAAAACCGAGAAGAGACAGACACAGAAAAACAATCCGGACCAGACGGGAATCGAACCCAAGGTCGACCTTCAAACTCCTAAACCAACACCATAGCAACTGCGCCAAGGAGGAAGCGATGAAAACCCACGAGAGAAAATTTACGTTTTACGCCCTCACAGAAAGCCATTAGGGACATGTTACACGGGAAAACCCGGCTTTGTATGAAAATAAAAAATAAAAATGCAGGGGGGGGACCCACGATTTTTAAGTCTACTTATAGCTAACGCGGCAGAGTGCGGACAAGCAGGACACCTTCACATAGGTATCTGAAAAAGAAAAAGATCAATCAATCAATCAATATGAAGCTTATATAGCGCGTATTCCGTGGGTACAGTTCTAAGCGCTTGTCGAAAGAAAACTATGTCCCCCAGTACTCAAAGTCCGACCTCTAAATATAGGCTAGGACTTTCTGCCCTGGGAAAATGTGTCCGCTGAAAGTCAAGGAAAATGTGTCCGGCTGGGGACTATCGTTCCTAGGAAGAGTACAAATAGGTCAAAAAGAATCATCCCCTGTTCCCCTGAAGCACGGAGTACCTCAGGGCTCTGTTCTAGGCCCGGTTCTGTTTACACTATACACACAGGACCTATCTGACGTCATCTCGAGGCATGGCTGCGAACACCACAAGTATGCCGACGACACCCAAATAGAGGATTCTGCTCCCCCCAGTGATTTTCCAAAAGTGGTTAAAAACACTGAGCGCTGCATTGAGTCAGTTAAAGACTGGATGATAGACAATAAACTCAAGCTGAATGACTCAAAAACTGAGGTGATGCTGTCAGGCTCAAGGCATGCTTTAAATCAGATTGACTGTACTTCCCTGACAATAGGCGACACTCAGATTGTCTCCCAAACCGCTGTTAAGGACCTAGGCGTGTACCTGGACTCTGCTCTGACAATGCAAAAACACATTAGTTTTGTTTGTAAATGTGCCTTTTTTGAGTTGAGCAAGATTTCCTCTGTCAGATCATTCCTGACACTCCAAGCCACTGTTCAACTTGTCTCCTCTCTGATCCTGAGTCGACTTGACTACTGCAACTCATTGCTTGCCGGCCTCCCCACTGAAGAACTTGATCGCTTACAGAGAGTCCAGAACAGTGCTGCAAGGCTCATTCTGCAGAAGTCTAAGAAAGACCATGTCACTCCCCTACGTACCACCCTTCACTGGCTTCCTATGAAGTATAGAATCGAGTACAAGCTGGCTCTGTTAGGGTACCGCTGTTTTGAGAAAACACTTCCCCCCTATTTGTCCCATTCCCTCAGTATCTACGAGCCATCCCGTTCTCTCAGATCCTCCTCTGAAAAACTCCTTCGCATCCCCAAAACCAGGACCAAGACCTTTGGTGAAAGAACCTTTAGGTACCAGATTCCGACCGTCTGGAACTCGCTTCCAAGTTCTATCCGTGACTCCAGCAGCCTTTCCTCCTTCAAAACACAACTCAAAACATACCTGTTTCGTAAAGCCTTTGCTTAGCCTGAGTTGACTCTCCACAACTCTATTCTGTTATGGAACTCTCTACCCTGTATGTGCTTTATGGTCTATTTGTCAATGGTATCTTTGTGCGTGCGCGCATGTGTGTGTGTGTGTGTGTGTGTGTGTGTGTGTGTGTGTGTGTGCGTGTGTGTGTACTTTTAAACATTGTACGCAAAGTTTTTGCTTAGTGCTTGGGTTCTTGGTGTTATGTCTCAGTTAAATGTATGTTTTGTATGCTTGTTGATTTGTGCTAGTTTATTCTATAATGAATTTGTAAAGCGCCTGGAGCCAATTGATGGGACTCGCGCTATAGAAAAGTTATTTATTATTATTAACGAAAGTCCGTAGGACTCTTTTTCCCAGCGGACAACTTTTTCTTTTACACCGGGCAGACGCGCCTTAGTTATATGCAGGAAATTGCAGCGCGCTATTCTGGCCATCTGGCCAACTATTGCCCTCATCTCTAAGGCAGACTCATACCAAGACCGCCTTCAGACTCAGGCAATTTTCAAACGCTCGACTCAAGACTACAGAGAAGCGTACACAAATAAACAGCCTTGCTGTGTCCTTTGAAAATTGGGATTTGTTGTTAAATTAAATTCACAGATTTACATAAAAGATCAACTCGGCAAAAAATCCCTTTTGAAAGCAGTCACACTGTAGATTGTTGGTATGTGTTCATGGAGGAGGAGGCACGGTTGGCCTAGTGGTAAGGCGTCCGCCCCGTGATCGGGAGGTCGTGGGTTCGAACCCCGGCCGGGTCATACCTAAGACTTTAAAATTGGCAATCTAGTGGCTGCTCCGCCTGGCGTCTGGCATTATGGGGTTAGTGCTAGGACTGGTTGGTCCGGTGTCAGAATAATGTGACTGGGTTAGACATGAAGCCTGTGCTTCGACTTCTGTCTTGTGTGTGGCGCACGTTATATGTCAAAGCAGCACCGCCCTGATATGGCCCTTCGTGGTCGGCTGGGCGTTAAGCAAACAAACAAACAAACAAATGGAGGAGGAGGGTGGTGAGATCCATGCAAAGACCTACACATTTCTGTGGTGGCTTACATAGAGGTATACACAGAAGGGGTCGGACTGGAAGAGACAGACAGAAAGCTACAGAGACAGACAAACAAGTATAAGAACAGACGGATGGAACGGATAGAGAGAGAGAGAGAGAGAGAGAGAGAGAGAGAGAGAGAGAGAGAGAGAAAGAGAGATACAGAGATAGAGAGACAGACAGAAAGCTACAGAGACAGACAAACAAGTATAAGAACAGACGGATGGAACGGATAGAGAGAGAGAGAGAGAGAGAGAGAGAGAGAGAGAG
>NC_090258.1:16774053-16776553 GCF_037325665.1 Littorina saxatilis
ACACACAGACACACACACACACATACACCATGACCCTCATCTCGATTCCCCCTCTATGTTAAAACATTTAGTCAAAACTTGACTAAATGTAAAAAGCAGACCCCCCCGAGTTCTGTCTAAATCTTTCATTTCTTAAATATCGACCTTAAACTATATCAGCCGTAAACTTGGAGGCAGTTGTGGGTTTTAACAGTTTTCAATAATTTTCCATGGGCCTGTGACAAGTGCAAATGTTCTCTCAAATATGAAACGTTCCAGCATCTGTGTTAACTCCATCTTCAATCCCTATTTTGCCTATGCAGAGTAGGATTTATTTGATGAATAATTTTTTTCAAAAGCCTCAAGTTGTAATCTGCGAGAATAATTCTTCAACAAATTCCAATTCTGCACAAAAAGAAGACGGTCAGGATGTTCAATTTAGTATGTGTCCAAATGGAAAATGCTTTTATCCCCTGTAAAGGTCTGTTCAGATCTTAAAGAGTGACACAAACATGGTCAGAACTGTGTCTTTACCGGTGCCAGCATGTCTAAAACGAAAAAAGTTGTTTAAACCTTGAAGGCAGATGTTTTAAACCGTGTTTAATTATTGTTCATCCATAAGCCTTTGAATGCTGCAAATACTACTTTAAATAGGGAAAAGTTCAAGCTTCTCTGTTGGACTGCTTTTTACATTTAGTCAAGTTTTGACTAAATGTTTTAACGTAGAGGGGGGAATCGAGACGAGGGTCGTGGTGTATGTATGTGTGTGTGTGTGTGTGTGTGTGTGTGTGTGTGTGTGTGTGTGTGTGTGTGTGTGTGTGTGTGTGTGTGTGTGTGTGTGTGTGTGTGTGTGTGTGTGTGTGTGTGTGTGTGTAGAGCGATTCAGAGAAAACTACTACTGGGCCGATCTTCATGAAACTTGACATGAGAGATCCTGAGTATGGTATCTCCAGACATTTTGTTTTCATTTTTTTGATAAATAACTTTGATGACGTCATATCCGGCTTTTCGTGAAAGTTGAGGCGGCACTGTCAAGCTCTCATTGTTCAACCAAATTGGTTGAAATTTTGGTCAAGTAATCTTCGACGAAGCCCGGACTTTGGTATTGCATTTCAGCTTGGAGGCTTAAAAATTAATTGATGAGTTTGCTCATTAAATTTGTCATTAAAATCGATTTTTCGCAAACAGATTTAAAATTGATTTCATCGTATTCTTCATCATATTCTGAATCTAAAAATATATACATATGTCATGTTTACTCTTAAAATGTGATCACAATTAACGAAAATAGATTAATTAGTCTTACAATAAAAATTTAAGAATCGATCCAAAAATGATTTCATCTTATTCTTTATCATTTCCTGATTCCAAAAACATATAGATATATATTCAAAACAAGCTCCGAAAGTTAACAAGAATACAGAAAAGCGCGCTTTCCTGCTTAGCACAATACGCTACCGCGCTATTCTGGCGTGTTAATTTCACTGCGTTTTGCACGTGGAAGGTGAGCGATTTCCTTCTCGCGGGGATTGACGAAGCTGTACTGTCTTGGTGAAAAACTACAGTGCGTTCATTCCGTGAGTTTGACAGCTTGACTAAATGTAGTAATTTCGCCTTACGCGACTTGTTTCATAATTTTGCGCAGACATGGGGCATCCAAAAACTGTCAAATAGTTGAAGAGTTCTAGCTTTTCATTAATGTGCGCGCAGTGCCAATGGAAAATCCAAAATCAACTCCAAAGTGACACACTTCACTTCACATTTTGAAACAGACAAAAAAATGGAGAAAAAAAGCTTGAATAATGTGACAGGGTCAATCAAAAACGCATTCAAAGAAAGACCGCTAATGCTTCGCAACATCCCTGGAAAATGAAAGTCGATTTAGAGTAATCTCCCTTGGCACGTTTCTGAAACTTCGGGATTTTTCCTTTTTTTTCTCCTTTGCATTTTTCCTTCTTTTCCTTTTTTCATTTTCTTTCTTTCTCTCTCCTTTTCCATTTTTTTGGTTTATTTGGTTTGTTGGTTGTTGGTTGTTGGTTGTTCTTGTTCTTGTTCTTGTTGCTCGTGTTGTTGTTTTCGGGGAGGGGGGGGGGACAATGTTGATTTATTCCTTTTTTCCTTGTTTTTACGTTGCAAGGGGCAGGGTCCTCTACGAATATGGTCCTTGTCGTTAAATGGTTATGCCTTGATGTATAATACTAGCCAGACTACCAGGCTTCGCCCGGTGTGACGCCGTCATCTTGGCCCTGCTGTCATATTAACCCCTCGATTTGTAATCGAGACTGAAATGTTGTTTCCTGGTAAAATTAATGAAGTGAAATTATTTAAGGACGAAATGCATGTCAGTTTCTTGCATGTGAAGAAAATTGGTGGTGAAATTTAATAGATTTCACACAAAAAAATCGATTTCTTCGATAACGTGTACGAGTGGTTACGTCCCTTGAATGAGAAGGTAAACATTTTTAGGATGAATCAAATTTTCTAATACAAAAGATTGGTTGGAAAAATTTGGCCCCATGAA